>NC_041219.1:33081959-33124435 GCF_002837175.3 Physeter macrocephalus | reverse complement strand
CTTTTAATGTGCTGTTGGATTCTGTTTGCTAGTATTTTGTTCAGGATTTTCACATCTATGTTCATAAGTGATATTGGCCTGTAGTTTCCTTTTTTTGTGTCATCTTTGTCTGGTTTTGGTATCAGGGTGATGGTGGCCTCATAGAATGAGTTTGGGAGTGTTCCTCCCTCTGCTGTATTTGGAAGAATTTGAGAAGGATAGGTGTTAGTTCTTCTCTAAATGTTTGATAGAATTCGGCAGTGAATCCATCTAGTCCTGGGCTTTTGTTTGTTGGAAGTTATTTAATCACAGTTTCAATTTCAGTGCTTGTGAGTGGTCTGTTCATATTTTCTGTTTCTTCCTGGTTCAGTCTTAGAGGTTGCGCTTTTCTAAGAATTTCTCCATTTCTTCCAAGTTGTCCATTTTATTGGCATATAGTTGCGTGTAGTAATCCTTGATCATGGTGTATGATCCTTTTAATGTGCTGTTGGATTCTGTTTGCTAGTATTTTGTTGAGGATTTTTGCATCTATGGTCATCAGTGATATTGGCCTGTAGTTTTCTTTCTTTGTGACATCTTTGTCTGGTTTTGGTATCAGGGTGATAGTGGCCTCATAGAATGAATTTGGGAGTGTTCCTCCCTCTGCTATATTTTGGGAGATTTTGAGGCAGAGAGGTGTTAGCTCTTCTCTAAACGTTTGATAGAATTCACCTGTGAAGCCATCTTGTCCTGGGCTTTTGCTTGTTGGAAGATCTTCAATCACAGTTTCAATTTCAGTGCTTGTGATTGGTCTGTTCATATTTTCTATTTCTTCCTGGTTCAGTCTGGAAAGCTTGTACTTTCTAAGAATTTGTCCATTTCTTCCAGGTCGTCCACTCTATTGGCATTCAGTTGCTTGTAGTAGTCTCTAATGATCCCTCCTATTTTTCAGTGTCAGTAGTTACTTCTTTTTCATTTCTAATTCTGTTTATTTGAATCTTTTACCTATTTTTCCTGGTGAGTCTGGCTAATGGTTTTCAAATTTGTTTATCTTCTCAAAGAACCAACTTTTAGTTTTATTGATCTTTCCTATTGTTCCTTCATTTCTTTTTCATTTATTTCTCATCTGATCTTTATGATTTCTTTCCTTCTACTAACTTCGGGGTTTTTTGTTGTTGTTCCTCTTCTTCCTGTAATTGCTTTTGGTGTAAGATTAGGTTTTTTATTTGAGATTTTTCTTGTTTCTTCAGGTAGGATTGTATTGCTATAAACTTCCCTCTTAGAACTGCTTTTGCTGCATCCTGTAGGTTTTGGGTCACTGTGTTTTCATTGTCATTTTTTTCTAGGTATTACATGATTTTCTCTTTGATATCTTCAGTGATCTACTCCTCGTTAGTTAGTAGCATATTCTTTAGCCTCCATCTGTTTGTATTTTTTACAGTTTTTTTCCTCTAATTGATATCTAGTCTCATAACGTTGTGGTCGGAAAAGATATGTGATACAATTTCAATTCTCTTAAGTTCACCAAGGCTTGATTTGTGACCAAGATATGATCTATCCTGGAGAATGTTCCATGTGCACTTGAGAAGAAAGTGTATTCAGTTGTTTTTGGATGGAATGTCTTATAAATATCAATTAAGTACATCTGGTCTAATGTGTCATTTAAAGCTTGTGTTTCCTTATTCATTTTCCTTTTGGGTGATCTGTCCATTGGTGTAAGTGGGAGGTTAAAGTCTACTATGATTGTGTTACTGTCGATTTCCCCTTTTATGGCTGTTAGCATTTGCCTTATGTATTGAGGTGCTCCTATGTTGGGTGCATAAATGTCTACAGCTGTTATATCTTCTTCTTGGATTGATCCCTTGATCATTAAGTAGTGTCCTTCTTTGCCTCTTGTAATAGTCTTTATTTTAAAGTCTATCTTGTGTGATATGAGAATTGCTACTCCAGCCTTCTTTTGATTTCCATTTACATGGAATATATTTTTTCATCTCCTCACTTTCAGTCTGTATGTGTCCCTATGTCTGAAGTGGGTCTCTTGTAGATAGCATATATACAGGTCCCGTTGCAGAGCACAGGCTCCGGACGTGCAGGCTCAGCGGCCATGGCTCATGGGCCCAGCCGCTCCGCGGCATGTGGGGTCTTCCCGGACCGGGGCACGAACCCGTGTCCCCTGCATCGGCAGGCGGACTCTCAACCACTGCGCTACCAGGGAAGCCCCGGGTCTTGTTTTTGTATCCATCAGCCAGCCTGTGTCTTTTGGTGGGAGCATTTAATCCATTTCCATTTAAGGTAATTATTGACACGTATGTTCCTATTACCATTTTCTTAATTGTTTTGGGTTTGTTATTGTAGGTCTTTTCCTTCTCTTGTGTTTCCTGCCTAGAGAAGTTCCTTTAGCATTTGTTGTAAAGCTGCTTTGGTGGTGCCGAATTCTCTTAGCTTTTCCTTGTCTGTAAAGGTTTAAATTTCTCCGTCGAATCTGAATGAGATCCTTGATGGGTAGTGTAATCTTGGTTGTACGTTTTTCCCTTTCATCAGTTTAAATATGTCCTGCCACTCCCTTCTGGCTTGCAGAGTTTCTGCTGAAAGATCAGCTGTTAACCTTATGGGAATTCCCCCCTTGCTGCTTTCATTAATTTTTCTTTGTTTTTAATTTTTGCCAGTTTGATTACTATGTGTCTCATTGTGTTTCTCCCTGGATTTATCCTGTATGGGACTGTCTGTGCTTCCTGGACTTGATTTACTATTTCCTTTCCCATATTAGGGAACTTTTCAACTATAATCTCTTCAAATATTTTCTCAGTCCCTTTCTTTTTCTCTTCTTCTTTTGGGACCCCTATAATTCGAATGTTGGTGCATTTAATGTTGTCCCTGATATCTCTGAGAGTGTCCTCCATTCTTTTCCTTCTTTTTTCTTTATTCTGCTCTGCAGTAGTTATTTCCACGATTTTATCTTCCAGGTCACTTATCTGTTCTTCTGCCTCAGTTATTCTGCTATTGATTACTTCTAGAGAATTTGTAATTTCATTTATTGTGTTGTTCATCATTGTTTGTTTGCACTTTAGTTCTTCCTGGTCCTTGTTTAACGTTTCTTGTATTTTCTCCATTCTATTTTGAAGATTTTGGATCATCTTTACTATCATTACTCTGAATTCTTTTTCAGGTAGACTGCCTGTTTCCTCTTCATTTGTTTGGTCTGGTCGGTTTTTACCTTGCTCCTTCATCTGCTACGTATGTCTCTGTCTTTTCATTTTTCTTAACTTACTGTGTTTGGGGTCTCCTTTTCACAGGCTGCAGGTTCGTAGTTCCCGTTGTTTTTGGTGTCTGCCCCCAGTGGGTAAGGTTGTTTCACTGTGTTGTGTAGGCTTCTTGGTGGAGGGGACTGGTGCCTGTGTTCTGGTGGATGAGGCTGGAACTTGTCTTTTTGGTGGGCAGGACCGAGTCCAGTGGTGTGTTTTGGGGTGTCTGTGATCTTATTATGATTTTAGGCAGCCTCTCTGCTAATGGGTGGGGTTGTGTTCCTGTCCTGTTAGTTGTTTGGCATGGGGTGTCCAGCACTGGAGGTTGCTGGTCGTTGAGTGGACCTGAGTCTTATCATTGAGACGGAGATCTCTGGGAGAGTTCTCGCTGATTGATATTACCTGGGACCGGGAGGTCTCTGGTGGTCCAATGTCGTGAACTTACCTCTCCCACTTCAGAGGCTCGGACCTGACTCCTCGCCAGAACACCAAGACCGTGTCAGCCACAGGACTGAGGAGAAAAGGGAGAAAGAAAAAGAAATAAATAAAATAAAGTTATTAAAGTAAAATATTAATAAAATATTAAAATAAAAATGTAATAAAAAAAAAGAGCAACCAAAGCAGTAAACAAACCCACCAATGATAACAAGTGCTAAAAACTAAACTAAGATAAACATATAAATCAGAAACTAGTCAGTCACATATAGCAAACCCCAAGGCTACAGTTGCTCCCAAAGTCCACTGCCTCAATTTTGGGATGATTCATTGTCTATGCAGGTATTCCACAGATGCAGGGTACATCAAGTTGATTCTGGAGATTTAATCCGGTGCTCCTGAGGCTGCTGGGAGAGGTTTCCCTTTCTCTTCTTTGTTTGCCCAGCTCCTGGGGTTCAGGTTTGGGTTTGGCCCCGCCTCTGCGTGTAGGTTGCCTGAGGGCATCTATTCCCCGCCTAGACAGGACGGGGTTAAAGTAGCAGCTGATTAGGGGGCTCTGGCTCACTCAGGCCTGGGGGAGGGAGGGGTACCGCGGGTCATGCCTGCAGCAGCAGAAGCCAGTGTGATGTTGCAACAGCCTGAGGTGCACTGTGTGTTCTCCCGGGGAAGTTGTCCCTGGATCACGGGACCCTGGCAGTGATGGGCTGCACGGGCTCCAGGCGGGGAGGTGTGGATAGTGACCTGTGCTTGCACACAGGCTTCTTGGTGGCTCCAGCAGCAGCCTTAGCATTTCATGCACATCTCTGGTGTCCGTGCTGATAGCCATGGCTCGTGCCCATCTCTGGAGCTTGTTTAGGCGGTGCTCTGAATCTCCTCACGCACCCCGAAACAATGGTCTCTTGACTCTTAGGCAGTTACAACTTTTTCCCGGACTCCCTCCCGGCTAGCCGTGGCGCAGTAGCTCCCTTCAGGCTGTGTTCACGCAGCCAACCCCAGTCCTCTCCCTGGGATCTGACCTCTGAAGCCCGAGCCTCAGCTCCCAGCCCCCGCCCGCCCTGGCGGGTGCGCAGACAAGCCTCTCGGGCTGGTGAGTGCTGGTCAGCACCGATCCTCTGTGCGGGAATCTCTCCACTTTTCCCTCTGCACCCCTATTGCTGCACTCTCCTCCGTGGCTCCAAAGCTTCCCCCCCTCCACCCCCACCCCCTGTCTCCACCAGTGAAGGGGCTTCCTAGTGTGTGGAAACTTTTCCTCCTTCACAGCTCCCTCCCAGAGGTGCAGGTCCCGTCCCTATTCTTTTTTCTTTTGCTCTACCCAGGTACGTGGTACGTTTCTTGCCTTCTGGGAAGTCTGAGGTCTTCTGCCAGTGTTCAGTAGGTGTTCTGTAGGAGTTGTTCCACATGTAGATGTATTTTTCATATATTTGTGGGTAGGAAGGTGATGTCCATGTCTTACTCCTCCGCCATCTTGAAGGTCCTGGAAGTTTTAATTTTAAAATTTCAATGGATAAAATGCAGGCTGCTAATTAAGAACTCACTGTAAATCAGTATATATGCATATATGTATATATATATGCATATATTTTATGTGTGTGTATGTGTAGGCTGCCACGTTAGGTACTCCTTTTTAAAACAGCTTTTTTGAGGTATAATTCTCATACCTTAAAGTTCACCCATTTAAAGTATACAATTCAGTGTTTTTAAAAATATATTTGTAGTTGTGAAACCATCATCACAGTCTAATTTTAGAATCTTTTTATCACCATAAAAAGAAACCCGTGTTCTTGTTAGTAGTGAACTTCTCATTCCTCCTATCACTCCAGCCTTAGGCAACCACTAATCTACTTTCTGTCTCTATGGATTTGCCTGTTCTGGACATTTCATGTAAATGGAATCATACAATGTTTGGTGTTTTTTGACTGTCCTGTTTCACTTAGGATATATTTTCAGAGCGCATCCATGTTGCATGTAGCAGTACTTCATTCCTTTTTATTGCCAAGTAATATTCTATTGTATGAATTTTTTTTTTTTACGAGTTATAGAATACTTAACACTTTCCTGTATCTCTGTGTTTGGGATGGACGATGACTAAATTCAGCTCTATTCTAGGTGTATGGGAGAATTCTGCACTTTTCTCAGAGAGTAGAATTGTAGCCTGAATCACCTACCAGGTAAAGCAGTCACTATGAACATGCACCTAACATTACCCCAGCATTACCGTAGTATCCTCTTACTGTGGATACTAGGTGATCAGTACCAGGAGGCCCTTGTTAGTCAGAACTTTAAAGAAGCTATAAGTTTTTAAACACACAACTGCCTTCCCTCTTTAGTCCTTTCAGGTCTAAAATTCTATGATTTGCTACCATGTTGTTACTTGTTACTCTTTTGGGTATGCTGTAATGCTAATAGTCTTGTTAACGAAATAAAGTTTATATCAGAACAGTTAGGTTTTTAAAGCTTTTTTTAAAGAATTTTTATTAATATTCTTAAAGAATTAATATTGCCAAGTGGCACCAAAAGCAAAAAGTAATCTCCCTACCCCCTTGATAAAACTAAAGTCTGATTTTAAAAGAAGAGAATCAAAACTAAACAGAGAAAAAGCAAAAGAACACCATTTTAAATTCTGTCACTTTCCATTCAACTTGACTTGGGAAGAGAAAAGTGTCTTTTCCTGCTGATGGTTCTGAGGGTGTACCAAATGTTACTTACGAAGAACATGTTACATTTCTCTGTGAAGCAACTGGAACAGCAAATGACAAAATTTAGAGAACACAAATGGTCCAGTATTGCTTCTCTTAATTGTTGAAAAATTCTACCATAGGGCTGCCATCGCTGGTCTTATCATACCTTTAGATGTTCCTCAATTCAAGCTTTTGACATTAGCAGCTACTGAGAATAAGCATGGCATAATTAGAGAACAGCAAGAACTTTTGATTGCTGCTGAACAGGGAGCATGGCGCTCCGAGGTGGGAATAGGGGGTTTGGGGAGGGTTAGAGCAGCCTGGGGAGGTGGGAGCAGCAGCAACAAGCCTAGGGAAAATTTTATGCCTAAGGGAAATTAAATACAGAACGGATGGTGCTTAAAAAAGCCATCAGTGACTTCCTCTGATAGGTTCAAGTGCTCATTATTTAGCTTAGCATAGAAGACCCACCATAATTGCCACTCGTATAAGCCTTTTGTTGTAGTCATCGTCACATTTTCTGTTCCCTGAACATAACTTGCATTGTCTTGCTTTTATGCCTGTTCTTATGCTGTATCCTTGTCTGGATACTTGACTGTACCCTTCAGTCTGTATCTGTAAGCTCTGACTTCTGGCAATATTAGCTTCCTTCCCTGTGCTCCATAGCACCTTGTGGATATCTTGTTACAATATGGCATATTCCCTTATGGTTATTGTTTACATATCTTTTTTCCCCCTAGGCTTTACTTTCCTGAAGGGCCCGGACTATGTTTTATTCATGGTTATACTTTATACTCTTGGCACTGTTTGTGGCCTACAATAAACATTGGATGGAAGGCAGAGATAGAATAGTGAAGTGCATGAAGGAGAAAGTACAAAAACAAAATGTGTTGTTTTAAAAATAATTGTACCATATTTTTTCATTGGATTTTACTTTGAATCCAATACTGTTTAACAACATAAAGAAATATAATTCTACAGGTATTATTAATTAATGGTAAGACTGCAGAGTTGTGAAAATGTATGCCAGCCTGTCCCAGAGGCAGCCTGAAGTAGAGGGAAAAAAGATGAGATGAATGTAGCCCAGTTCTTTGAATCCACTGGCAAAAAAATCCATCCAGCAGATAATGTTATATTAGGTATGAAGTAAATGATTATCATTTGTGATTCTAGCTAGCTCTCCCCTGAAAAAATATCTTAAGCACAAATTTCTGCTCATTGTGCATTACTTCTCTGGAAAGATTTTGTTTGGACAAAAGTCACAAAGAGGGTAATGTGGTATTAGAGTGAATTTTTAGTAACAGAAAGGTTTAATGATGAAGAGAACATAGTGATTCTCATAACTAGATTATTCACTTGAATTCCTTTCCCCTTTGTCAATCCTGTTCTGCCTCATTTCTAACTTCCTGGGTTGACATGCCCTTCAGGATTGAGAACCAGACTTGGTTTATCCCAGTCTGTAAACATCTTTTTGGACCTGTTCCTTCCAAGTTTTAGTCAGTGGTCCTCAAACTTGGGTATATGCCATAATCCTAAAATGCTTGATAAAAAATATAGATGCCTGGACTACTCTTAAGAATTTCTGAGTGTGACCAGAACACCCACAATTTTTAACATGCCCCATAATTTCAAACCCTGGTTTGGATCTTTCCTGTTTAATATATCCCTGAGATCAAATAACTCCATATCACTTCTTCAAGATTCAGCTATTCCTGGATTCTTCTAACATCCATCAGTAGATGGATACCTAGACAGTACTTATTATGGGCTGAATTTTGTCCCGTCCCAAATTTGTATGTTGAAGTCGTAACCTAGAGCACAGGCTGAGCAGTTGTGGCATATGGGCTTAGTTGCTCCATGGCATGTGGGATCTTCCCAGACCAGGGATCGAACCCATGTCTCCTGCATTGGAAGGCAGATTCTTTACCACTGGACCACCAGGGAAGTCCCTCAGGTGGCATTCTTAATGCTTACTTCTTAATTGGACAAACTTCTGCTTGCTTGTATGGGCCCTGGATGTGAATGAAGTCAAATTAAAATTGTCTGACTATATATGAAATTCAGGTACCACATGGCGATTAATGTAGTTACAGGACCTTTTTTCTTTTTTTCATGTGACTGTAGTCAAAGCAATTCCAGCAGTTTTTTTTTTTTTCCCCAGTTTAACCTAGTAGTGTGTTCATTGGAATTAGCGAGAACAGAAAGAAGGGGAAACAGGCCGTTACCTAACCTAACTCTCTTACTCACAACCCCTATGGACTATTTTGCAAGCCAAATTGGAAATACAGTTGTCATATTAAAAGCCCACTTTAAGTTTTTATTCTAATTCAACAAATATTTACTGTGTACCTAAAATACACCCATTAATATGTTAGAAA
Organism: Physeter macrocephalus; assembly: GCF_002837175.3. Classification (NCBI taxonomy): domain Eukaryota; kingdom Metazoa; phylum Chordata; class Mammalia; order Artiodactyla; family Physeteridae; genus Physeter; species Physeter macrocephalus. The sequence continues at coordinate 33,115,744 of NC_041219.1, read as the reverse complement.
TTAAGTATACAAAGGTGAATAGAGCATGGTTTCTGTCCTAAAGGAGGAGCATGCACTTCAATATATACAACAGAGGAAATAAATGCATCGATAGAATAAAAGATAAGTATGGGGCAAAATGACTATTTTGATTGGAACCAACTTAGTCGTTCTGAATCTGGGAGATTCTGAAATTATTAAGAGGGCATTTTAAAACTAGAGTTCCAGATTCTACCTCAGATCAACTGATTCAGAGTTTTCATGCATAGGGCCTTTGATTCTGTGTTTACAAAAGCTCTCTTATGGTTTCTCATGCTCACCAAGGCTGAAATATAGTGGTCAGGTGGATCTTAACTGTAGTGCATGTGAAGTGGAAGTTGGCACTCAAGTAGGAGGATAAGTGATGGTCCATGTGCTAATGTTTGCTGAATCAGTTTTCAGAGTTGAATGTACTCTATGTGATTAAAAATATTACTAGTGTCTCAACTCTTCTTCTTTTCATTATCCTCACACATAATATTTTTAAAATATAAATCTTAAATAAATCACTTCAATAAATGAAACCTAAACTCCTCCCACAACCTGTAAGGCCCAGCATGGGCTGGCTTCTGTTTAGTTTTCCAACTTTATCTTGAGCTATACCTCTCCTCACTCACTGTGCTTCAGTTACATATGTCTCCTTTAATGCCAAGCTCTTTTCTATCTTTGGCCTTCCCTCTTCCTGGAATGATTTTCTAGTTCTCTGAGTAGCTAGCTCTTTCTTATCCTTTATATCTCTGTTTAAATATCACCTCCTCCGAGAGGCTTTATCCTGAACATCCTGTAGAAAGTGGATCTACGGTTACTCTTTCACTATCTCGTCACGCTGTTTCTGTTATAGCACTTATCATAATTTACACTTCTCTTGTTTATTTGTTTATCATCTGACTCCTTTCCTACAGTGTATAAACTCCATTATCATATCGACCTTTTCTATCTTGTTCACTATTCCAACCCCAGGACCTATGTAATGTCTGGGAACATAGTAAGTGTTCAATAAAGAGTTGTTGAATATGTGAATGAATCTTTATTTTGTAGATGAGGGAGCTGAGGCTTAGAGATGGTAGATAACTGACTCAAGTTATTTAGTATGAAGGGATGGAAATGGGTTTCAAACCCGGGCGGCTTGATTGCAGAGTCCCCACTACTAACTGCCGAGCCATAAGAAGGGAATGTAGTGGGCAGACAAAACAATAAATGCCTTTCTAATAGCACAATGTAGCAGAAAGAACTGGACTTAGTATCAGAAGTTTTGTGTTCTTTTCTGGCTCTGTTGACAGGAATGAGAAGACCCTACCAGTCCACATGACAGAGTGGAGGAGGGATGTTAACCAAACAATAACTGGGGGCTGTACCAGAAGAACTGGAATAATCCTGGGGAGGAGTGAGGGCAAATGCCAAATGTCCACCACAGGATTCTAGTACATTTCCACAGTGCACTGAGAGGCTACATATACCTTTCCCACAAAGGCCATCTCTTTTGTCACTATCTTTTGCAAATCACTTAAAGTTTTGAAATGTAACATTTTCTAAGGAATATTAAATTTGAAATGAAATTGTAGGGACACCTGGCATCAAGATAATTATTAAATGTTAAGTCTGACAGCACAGACTGACAGTTGTGAGAATATGATAATATTTTCTGCTTTAATAGATGCAAAATCATGGAAGGACTGGATGTTGGGATTCTTTTCTCCCTTAGTGTAAATGACTCTCTCCATTCATTCCAAAAGTGTGTCTAGTATATATAGTAATTGTTCTCTAGCTATATTATAAAGTAGGGTTCAAATTTATATAATTTGGTTTTCCTGGTATAAGGTATTTCTAAGAACATACATCTATTTTTTAACTTCTGATTTTTATCTAGAAAAAAAATTAGTGATTTTGTCCATCAGGTGCCTATCAGCTTATTAGCTCAGAGATAATTTACTTTTCAAGAGGATAATTATACTTTAGTGGGGAAAGCCTCATTATTCAGAAATGAAAAGTATAATTGGAGGGGAAAAGTTATAAGTAATGGTGAAATATGGGGCTGGAATTTAGAGAGTCAGCATTTCTTCTGATGAGATCTGATTTACTCAGGCATTGCGTACATTCATTTGTCAAACATTAACTGAACATTTCTTTTTTATGAGAAATAAGGCTCAAATAGAGTAGAAAGTATACAGGACCCAGGAGTCAAAAGACCAAGGTTCTAATCCTGGCTGTGCCTCTTGGTAACTGTGAGTCATGGTTCCTTCTTGACTTTAAGATGGGGATAATATAATCTGCCCTGCTTGTCTTTCAGGATTATAGTAGAGGTTGAAAGAGTTCTGCAAATTATAACTCTCCAAATAAATGTGAACTATTTTTCTTATTATTATGTGCATGGAACTGCTCATATAGAAGATTTTAAAAAATCACCATCCTTTCTACTATACCTTGGTTTACCAGTCCATTTCCTAGAATCATTTTTTTAGTAAGCCTGTTTTTTAGGGAAGTTTTTGATTTACAACAAAATTGAGAGGGAGGTACAGATATTTCCCATATACCCCCTTCCCCCGCACATGCATAGCCTTCCCTGTTATCATTAACATTCACCAGAATGGGAGATTTTTTACCAGGGATGAACCTACAATGACACATCATAATCACACAAAGTCCATAGTTTACCTTAGGGTTCACTCTTTGTATAGTACAGTCTAAGGATATAGGCAAAAGTGTGACATATATCCATCATTATAATGTCATACAGAGTATTTCCATTGCCCTGAAAATCCTCTGTACTTTGTGTATTCATCACCCCTGTGCTCCCTTCCCCTTAGGCGCACAGCAATCGCTGATCTTTTTATTATTCCCATAGTTTTACCTTTTCCAGAATGTCATACAGTTGGAATCATGCAGCATGTAGCCTTTCAGATTGGCTCTTTTCACTTAGTAACGTGCATTTAAGGTTACTCTATGTCTTTTAATGCTTGATAGCTCATTTCTTTATACTGTTGAATAATATTCCATTGTCTGAATGTACCACAGTTTATTCATTCACCTACTGAAGAAGATCTTGGTTACTTCCAAAGTTTTGGCAATTATGAACAAAGCTAGTATAAACATCTGTGTACAGGTTGTTTTGTGGACATAAGTTTTCAATTCCTTTGGGTAAAATACCAAGAAGTGTGCTTGCTGGATCTTATGGTAAGAGTATGTTTAGTCTCGTAAGAAACTGACAAACTATCTTCCAGAAGTGGTTGTACCATTTTCCATTCCCACCAGCGATGCATGAGAGTTCCTGTTACTCCACAAACTTGTCAGCATTTGGTGTTGTCAGTGTTCTGCATTTTAGCCATTCTAATAGATGTGTAGTGGGATCTCGTTGTTTTAGTTTGCATTTTCCTGACAACATATGATGTGGAGCATCTTTTCATGTGCTTATTTGCAATCTGTATGTCTTCTTTGGTGAAGTGTCTGTTAAAATCTTTGGCCACCTTTTAATTGGGTTGTTTGTTTTCTTATTGTTGAGTTTTAAGAATTCTTTGTATATTTTGGGCAACAGTCCTTTGTTGGATGTGTCTTTTGCAAATGTTTTCTCCCAGTCTGGGCTTGTCTTCTTATTCTCTTGACATTGCCTTTTGCAGAGCAGAAGTTTTTAATTTTAATGAAGTCCATCTTATCAATTATTTCTTTCATGGATCATGTCTTTGGTGGTGTATCTAAAAAGGCATAACCATACGAAAGGTCAGCTAGGTTTTCTCCTATGTTATCATCTAGGAGTTTTACAGTTTCACATTTTACATTTAGGTCTCTGATCCATTTTGAGTTAGTTTCCTTGAAGGGTGTAAGGATTGTGTCTAGATTAATTTTTTTGCATGTGTATATCTGGTTGTTCTAAGACCATCTATTGAAGAGACTTTTTTTTTTGCTCCATTGTATTGCCTTTGCTCCTTTGTCAAAGATCAGTTGACTGTATCTATGGGTGTTTATTTCTGGAATTTTATTCTTTTCCGTTGATCTATTTGTCTGGTCTGTTGCCAATACCACTCTACCTTGATTAGTGTAGCTTTATAGTAAGTCTTGAAGTAAGGTAGCATTAGTCCTCCAAGCCACCGCAATGAGAAGCACGCGCACTGCAATGAAGAGTAGCCCCCACTCCCCGCAACTAGAGAAAGCCCGCGTGCAGCAACGAAGACCCAACGCAGCCAAGAATAATAAAAGAAAAAGATGGCTCTAGTAGCGCTTAGTTGTCTTTAACGTCATTTGAAGCAGTTTTGTTAGATTGTATTGACAGCTGTCATATCAGCGTGCATTTAAAAAAAAACTTACCGAAGTTGGTGAATTTTTGTGTAGCCATTTTAATATTGAAGATGGAAGAAAAAAAGCAACATTGTCAGCATATTATGCTTTATTATTTCAAGAAAGGTAAAAACACAACTGAAATGCAAAGAAAGATTTGTGCAGTATATGGAGAAGGTTCTGTGACTGATTGAACATGTCAGAAGTGGTTTGCGAAGTTTCGTGCTGGAGATTTCTTGCTGGACGATGCTCCATGGTCGGGTAGACCAGTTGAAGTTGATAGCGATCAAATCAAGACATTAATTGAGGACAAGTAAATTATACCACGTGGGAGATAGCCAACATACTCAAAATATCCAAATCAAGTGTTGAAAATAATTTGCACCAGCTTGGTTATGTTACTCACTTTGATGTTTGGGTTCCACATAAGTTAAGTGAGAAAACCTTCTTGAATGTACTTCTGCATGCAATTCTCTTCTTAAACATAATGAAAATGTTACATTTTTAGAACAAATTGTGATGGGTAATGAAAAGTGGATACTGTACAATAATGTGGAACAGAAGAGAGCGTGGGGCAAGCGAAATGAACCACCACCAACTACACCAAAGGCCGGTCTTCATCCAAAGAAGGTGATGTTGTGTATATGGTGGGATTGGAAGGCACTCCTCTGTTATGAGCTCCTTCTGGAAAACCAAGCGATTAATTCCAACAAGTACTGCTCCCAGGTAGACCAACTGAAAGCGGCACTCAACGAAAAGCATCCAGAATTAGTCAACAGAAAACACATAATCTTCCATCAGGATAACACAAGACCACCTGTTTTTTTGATGACCAGGCAAACACTGTTACGGCTTGGCTGGGAAGTTCTGATCCATCCGCCGTATTCACCAGACATTGCACCTTCGGATTTCCATTTTATTTCGGTCTTTACAAAATTCTCTTAATGGAAAAAATTTCAATTCTCTGGAAGACTGTAAAAGGCACCTGGAACAGTTCTTTGCTCAAAAAGATAAAAAGTTTTGGGAGGATGGAATTATGAAATTGCCTGAAAAATGGCAGAAGGTAGTGGAACAAAAGGGTGACTATGTTGTTCAATAAAGTTCTTGGTGAAAATAATAAATGTGTCTTTTATGTTTACTTAAAAACCGAAGGAACTTTTTGGCCAACACAATATTTCTTTTATTTTGTTCATCAGAGTTCTATAGTTTTCCTCATATAGATTTTGTACATATTTTGTTAGATTCATAACTAAATATTTCATTTTGTTAGATTTATATCTGAATATTTCTTAATACAAATGGTATTATGTTTCTAATTTCAAATTCCACATGTTCATTTCTGGTATATAGAGGAAAGAATTTTACTTTTGTATATTAATCTTGTATCCTGCAATCTTGCTATAATCATTTATTAGTTCCAGGAATATTTTTGTTTATTCTTTTGGATTTTCTACATAGATGATTGTCATCTGCTAACAAAGACAGTTTTGTTTCTTCCTTCCCAATCTGTATATCTTTTATTTCCTTTTCTTGCCTTCTTGTATCAGCAATGACTTCTAGCACAATGTTGAAAAGGAGTGGTAAGGGGATATTCTTTCCTTGTACCTGATCTTAGTGGGAAAGCTTCAAGTTACTCACCATTAAGTATGATGTTAGCTGTAGGTGCTTTGTAGGTATTCTTTACGAAGTTGAGGAAAGTTCCCCTCTATTCCTAGTTTACTGAGAATTTTTATCATGAAAGGATGTTAGATTTTGTCAAATGTTTTTTCTGTATCTGCTAGTATGATCATGGGATTTTTGTTTTTTAGTCTGTTGTTGTGATAGATTACATTGATTGTAGGTGATCTGAATGAGCCTATGTGTATTAAAGAAATTGAATCAGTAACTAGTAACTTTCTAAAACAGAAAGCACCAGGCCCAGATGGGTTCACTGGTGAATTCTACCAAACACTTAAGGAAGAAATTATACCAGTTCTCTCCAATCTATTTCAGAATATTAGCAGAGGGAATACTTCCCCATTTATTCTTTGAGGCCAGCATTAACCTAATACCAAAACCAGACAAAGGCATTACAAAGAAAGGAAAGTATAGACCAGTATCTATCATGAACACAGATAAAAATTCAAATATTAACAAGTTCAATCCAAAAAAGTATAAAAAGAATTATATACAAAGACCAAGTAGGATTTATTCCAAGTATGGAAGGCTGGTTCCTCATTGGGGTAGGATGGCTGGAGTGGGCTGATGTTGGGTATTTCCTTCCTCCAGTATCATGTCACGTATTTATTATTTCTTTTTTTGTTAAGAACAATTAAGATTTAGTCTCTTAGGAATTTGAAGTTTTTAACACAGTATTGTTGACTGTAATCACTAAGTTGTACACTAGATCTCCAGAACTTATTAGTACAAACCTACTAATTATAGGTTTATACCCTTAAACAACTTCTCCCCCCACTCTCCCACTCCCACCCCTGGTAACCAACATTCTTTCTGTTTTTTTTTTTTTGGTATGTGGGCCTCTCACTGTTGTGGCCTCTCCCATTGCAGAGCACAGGCTCCGGACGTGCAGGCCCAGCAGCCATGGCTCACGGGCCCAGCCGCTCCGTGACACGCGGGATCCTCCCGGACCGGGGCACGAACCCGTGTCCCCTGCATTGGCAGGCGGACTCTCAACCACTGCGCCACCAGGGAAGCCCCTTCTCTCTGTTTTAAGTTCAGTTTTTCTTTCTTTTTTTAAGATTCCATATATAAGTGATATAAAGTATTTGTCTTTCTATGTCTGGCTTATCTCACTTAGCATAATGCATTCAAGGTCCATCCATGTTGTTGCAAATGGCAGGATTTCATTCTTTCTCATGGCTGAATAATATTCCATTTTGTATACTTACCACATCTTTTTTATCCATTAATCTGTTCACAGATGCTTAGCTTGTTTCTATATCTTGGCTATTGTGAATAATGCTGCAGTGAACATGGATGAGCAGATATCCCTTTGAGACACTGATTTCAATTCATTTGGGTATATATCCAGGAGTGGGATGGCTGGATCATATAGTATTTCAATTTTTAATTTTTTGAGGATAAAAACTCCATACTGTTTTCAGTAATGGCTATACCAATTTACATTGAGGAACTCCATACTGTTTTCAGTAATGGCTATACCAATTTACATTCCCACCAACAATGTATAAGGGTTCCCTTTTATCCACGTCCTTGCCAGCATTTGTTATCTCTTGTCTGTTTGATAAAAGCCACCCCTGGACTTTTTAACTCTCATATTTGTCCACCAAGCTTCCAGCAATTCCTCAATTTATAGTTCAGGTTTTCCTACCTTGGCACTGGTTCCCATGGCAATTTCTGCTTCTGAATCTCTGCTCTGGTAAGTTGCGACTGCCTGTATTCTCCTGTCTCTCCAATGTTGGGGGCAGTGGTTTGCCCTGTGTCTTCCCCTCCCTTATGGATCGAAGCAGAATTGTTGATTTTTCAGTTTGTTCAGCTTTTTTACTCATTGTTAGGGCAAAGTGGTGACTTCCAGGCTCCTTACGTGTAGAACCAGAAACTGGACGTCTCCCTGGAATCATTTTAAGACTTTGTTATGGTTTAAAGTGCTTTGAAATCCCCTGAAGCTAGATTATAAATAGCAAGGGCATTATTATTATTTACTTCCTGTACATTCTTATATATTTCCTGAAGTGGAAGTTTTAAGAGAAGGTAGTTTGGCTTTTTTATATTCTATATAAATAATCCTGATTTTAGGACAGTGAAAACTTCCATGAGAATATAACAAAGTGAAATAAACTTTTTTCTCTAGAATTGAAACATATGCATATAATTTATAAAAATATTAAAAATTAATGATATCTTATTTATAAATAAATATACTTTATTATACTTAATAGTATATTATGATATATACTTTACAGTTAGAGATCTATAGTCTGCAACATTGGACTTTTAGGCATACCAGATAATTTAATATATTAGAAAATAAATGCAATATGTATTTAGATTTCTATTTGAACACATACCTCATTAAACTTATGAGATAGGCTATGAAGGAAAGAACATTAGACTAGGATAGGATTCAGAAGAACTGAGTTCCAATTTTAACTACAATAAGTATAGTTTAGTGATTAAATGGATAGGTTTTTGAGTCAGTCTGTTTTTTGAATCCTGCTTTTGCTACTTTTTCTGTGTGACCTTGGACAAGAATTTTAACCTTTTAAACCTTAGTTTCTTTAACTTAAAAAAAAGAGATAATTTGAATACTTACCTCTTAGAGTTGTTGTAAGGGTTAAATGAGAAAATGCACACAAAGTATTAAGCAGTTTATTAGTATCAGTACCACCACCACCACCACCACCATCATCATCACCACCAGTGCCACTAATTAGTAACCTTAGCCAAGTCATTTGATCTTGCTAGCTTCATTAGGTTCTCTCATTTATAAAATGGGAGGACTAAATTAGTTGATCTCCATGTCCCTATTATTATTAACGAGATGGTATGTTTGAGAGTACCCTGTAAAAGCCTACATAAATGTGAAATATCATCATCTTAGGGTTTTTTGAGCTCTGAAATGTTATGAAAAAAAAAAAAAACAAAAATCTGTGAGATTAATCCTTAGCTCTTTTGTCTTCTTATCTCAAAGCTGTGACTAGAGCACAGAGCGGTTTGTGTGGCAAACTCCTCATTGGTTTCTTCATCATTCTTCATATTTATCCATTTTGTATAGCAAATTGCAAAAAAACGGGTCCCTGCAGCCAAGATCAAAACAGGAAGAAGAGGAGGAAGTGACAATAATAGTGAATATTTATTCAGCCTTACTATGTGCCAGGTACTGTGCTAAGAGCCTTATATGTATTGCTATTTAATAGGCACATGTACATTAAAACAATATACCTTCCCCCATTGTACGTCTACCTAAATATTTCTATTTGTCTCTGCATAACATTTACATCCTTAATCTTATTTCCAGTAATTCTTTTCTAAGAATTCTGCATTTTGGCAAACTCTTTGCTGGATGATGATTTTTAACCTGTTTTGAATATATCTTTTACTGTTCAAAAGTCATGTCCTTGTTCAAAACCCCTCTAATCCCTTCTTTCTGTTATCTCTACCCATCTTTCAAGGCTTACTGCAGATCTCTATCTTGAAGCTGCCTAATCATTGTAGCTAAAGTGGCTCCCCTTCCTTGATGTAAACACTAGTATGGCAGAACATGTTTTTGCTCAATAAACAGTGCTACTTTTTTATTTGAGCACACTGTAACATTCTGCTCTAGTAGCTGCTGAGTGTAAAGTTGTTCTTCAACAACTGAGAATGGAAAAAGTAAAAATGATGCATTTTATTTAAGTCTAGAATAATTTGCATAGGACTTTTGTATGGCTTGTAATAGTTTGATAGTATTTCCAGAATAATTAGGGTGATTAGGTAGCCATTGAGGATGGCTTTAGTCATTTTTAAATGAAAACCTGCAACAGTGCTCAAATTTATTAGTTCTCACATCTCCTTTTTTGTGTCCTCTCATCCACTTTCAAAATTCATGTAGTCCCCTTGTATATTTAAAAAGAGAAGTAAATAATATTTACCAGAGTGGTAAGTGACCAACTGAGCGATTTCAGGCATCTCTGGGAGATACATTTTGTGCAAGACAACTCTATAAATACTGAAGAATGATTAGTAAATATATGAACTATTTCCTGAAACTTCAGGCAATTGTTAGGTTACAGACTGGTTTGTGTTAATTACCAGCATCTTAGAGACCATTAAAAAATGAAGTCTCTTCTATTCCAAAGGCACAGAGAGCTCCTATTTATGAAGAGAGTATATTCCAAAAGTTTGCTTAAAAATTGCTTGTTTGGATCTTAAGGCATATTTCCCTTGAATTTCAGGCTAGATCACAAAAGCCTGAAATATAATACTGTATAATGTTCCGGATGTCATTGTTGGGAGCTGGGGAAAGGATAAGGCATGAGCCACCAGGAGTAGTCTTGGGCAACTCATTGAGCATGTGTGTGTGTGTGTGTGTGTGTGTGTGTGTGTGTGTGTGTATGTGTGTGCTGTATGTATGTATGTGTGTATGTCTCCTGTTTTCTTTCTTTTTGTTGGTTATACTTTAAATGTTCCTTTGTGGTCACTTTAATAGATTTTAAGAGCACTTATAAGTTAATACATGCATTCAATGTGTCACCTTTTTGTTTCTTAAAACTTATAATGGAAATTTTTAAACATATTCAGAAGTGGAGAAAATAGTATTATGAGTCCCCATGAAATCCTTTTCTCAAGCTTCAAGAGTGATCAGTTGTCAACATATGGCCAATCTTTTATTTATATTCATTCACCACTTCTGGACTATTTTATAGCAAATCACAGACCTCACATCATTTCATCTATAAATTATTTAGTGTATCACTGTAAAAGATAAAGATTATTTCTACAAAAAGCAAAACTATTATCAAATCTCAAATAAACCCAGTAATTCCTTAATATCAAATATCAACTGAATGTTCAAATTTCTACCAACCTTATCATTAAAATTTTTTTACAGTTGGTTTATTCAAATCTTTATCAAAATAATGTCCAAAGTCTTTTTAAAGAAGAGGTGAAGATTTTAGTAGACATTTCACCAGAGAAGATCTAAAAATGGCTAATAAGCTCATGAAAAGATGCTCAACATGTAGTCATTAGAGAAATGCAAATTAAAACCACAATGAGATACAACCACACATTCACTATAAAACACACACTGTGTTGTTGTATACACACATATTCAATTGAATGGCTATAATTTAAAAGACAGATAATAACAAATGTTGGCTAAGATATGAGAACACCTGGTGACTTTATTGTTAGTAAAAGTATAAAATGATACAACCACTTTGGAAAATAGCTTTCACAGTTTCTTAAAATGTTAGACATAAATTTACCAATACTAGGTATCTACCCAAGTGAAAGAAAACAAATATTCATGAATGTTCATATTAGCATTATTCATAGTAGCTCAGCCCTGGAAACAATACAAATATCTGTCATATGGTGAATGGACAAACAAAATGAAGTATATCTCTACATTGGAATTTTATTAAGCAATAAAAAGGAAGGAACTACTGATACATGCTACAACATGAATAAACTTCAAAAACGTTATGTTCATTGAAAGGAGCCAGATGCAAAAGACTACATATTCTGTTTAAATGTAATGTTCATAAAAGGCAAGTCTATAGATGCAGAAAGCAGATGAGTGGTTTCCTATTGTGGTCACGGTCATTTTTAATCTATAGGTTTCCTCCTTTTCCTTTTGCCTTTTATTTTTCACTTACCTTTATTACCTTTATTTAACACTTACCTTTTTATCCTTGGCTTTTTTTTTGACTCACCTAATGCTAATATCTCCTATACTGCTTCCTCTCCGAATTCACTAAATGAAGCTTCTCTATCTGTGGTCACAATGTTGTCTCCTTATGGCTTGCTTACTCAACTATTTAATATGGTTGTTGTAAGGGTTAAATCAGAAAATGTATGTGAATAATTTAGCTTGATCTCTAGCACATAGTCTTCATTTAAATAAATGGTATCTGTGTTGAGTATCAGAATCAATAGGATATATACACACAGAGGGAGAGAGGGAGAAAGAGAGATTGATTTTAGGGAATTGGTTCATTTAATTATGGGGGCCTTCAAGTGTGAAATCCATAGGAAAGGCAGGATGGAAATTTAGGCAGAGTTTCTGTGTTATAGTCTAAGGGCTGTATTCCTTCTTCTCCTGGAAATATCAGTTTTTTTCTCTTAAGGTCTTCAACTGATTGAATGAGGCCCACCCATATTATGGAGGGTAAGCTGCTTTACTAAAAGTCTCCCAATTTAAATGTTAAGCAAGAGGGAAGAGATATGGGGACATATGTATAACTGATTCACTTTGTTTTAAAGCAGAAATTGACACACCATTGTAAAGCAATTTTACTCTAATAAAGATGTTAAAAAATGTTAATAACATTTAAAAATACCTTCCCAGCAATATCTAGACTAGTGTTTGACCAAATAACTGGGTACCGTAGCCTAGCCAGGTTGACATATAAAATTAACTAAAATTAACTATTGCAGTGTCTATTATTATTCTCTCTCCAAGTTTAATTTTCTTTACTCAACTCTGAGTTAATCAGGACCAGGCTTTTGATAGCACTTGAGGAGAAGAGCTCAAAGGGAGGACATTCAGCAGAAATAAAGCTCTAATTGAGCTAGGCTAGTGGTTCTCAAGCATGGCAGTTCTTAGCCCAGAGTGGACACTGGAATCATGTGGGGAGGTTTTTAAATGATAGGGGAGTGGGCTCTTTCATATGCCTGTTGAGACCCAGGTTATTCTAATTGGATTAGGCTGTGAACAGGATTGGATCAAGCTTAGAAACAGCCTAGTCCTGTTGCTACTCAAGCATCACCTCGAAGCTTGTTAAAAACGCAGCCTCAGCCCCACTCAGAGTAAGATTCTGGAAGAGTTAAAGACATGCCACAATTCTGTTCTGATATTTGGGTTCTATTTTTTTTTTTTTTTTGGGTGGTACGTGGACCTCTCCCGCTGCGGAGCACAGGCTCCGGACACGCAGGCTCAGCGGCCATGGCTCACGGTCCCAGCCGCTCCCAGAGTAAGATTCTGGAAGAGTTAAAGACATGCCACAATTCTGTTCTGATATTTGGGTTCTATTTTTTTTTTTTTTTTTGGGTGGTACGTGGACCTCTCCCGCTGCGGAGCACAGGCTCCGGACACGCAGGCTCAGCGGCCATGGCTCACGGTCCCAGCCGCTCCGCGGCACGTGGGATCTTCCCAGACCGGGGCACGAACCCGTGTCCTTTGCATCGGCAGGCGGACTCTCAACCACTGCGCCACCAGGGAAGCCCTGGGTTCTAGTTTTAATATGTTTGGCAAGCTACTAAAATACTGTAAAAAGACTGACCTTTGGTTTGTTGTAGATTCTATTAGTAATTGATTTTATCAGTGGAGTTTCCTCTTTTAATATATCATGACAGTATGAAAAAGTGAACACAATCTTATATTGCCTTGGATTATTTCTGAAAGGAAATATTGTTAGTATTTTGATAAGTCCTCTGCCTTTAGTTGCAGACTTTCTCAGCAACCAGAGTCATCATATGGATTTGGGGGAAATGACTGTTTAAAATGTTCTTAGGTCTTCCTTAGTTGACAGACAATTGCATTTAGAATTTATAGTGTTAGAAAAATGACTGTTAGTTGATTTGGGATCTTTAAGCAAAAAGGTCTTTCTTTCATTTTTTAAACATTTTTTTGATGTGGACCATTTTTAAAGTCTTTATTGAATTTGTTACAGTATTGCTTTTTTTTTTTTATGTTTTGGTTTTTTGGCTGCGAGGCATGTGGGATCTTAGCTCCCTGACCAGGGATCAAACCTGCAGCCCCCGCATGGGAAGGCGAACTCTTAACCACTGGACCGCCAAGGAATTCCCAAAAACGTCTTTCTGGAAATAAGAAATACCCAAAGTCAGTGAGACATGTACAGGAAAGACACATTTTTCTAAACCTTACTTCTTAGAGACATTAGTGGTCCTGGAAAGGTAGCGCTCTAGGCCAACATGGACAAGAGCAGGCTGCCCTAGGTCAAAGTTCATACTTTGACATTTACATTCTTGGGGAATCTTAGACAAATTACCTTTCCAATGGTCAGTTTACTTGTTTTAAAGTAGGGTTATACAACCTACCTCATATGCTTTCTCATAAGAATGAAGATAATAAACTATATAAAAATGCTTGATACAGAGTAAGTGCTTAGCAATGCTTTTGTACAGTAAGCAAGAAGATATGGCCAATGGGAATGTCCACTTGCAGTGATTAAAACCAGCATTGAGTTCTTCTTAGCTTGGTGATTCTTGCACATAATTGTAATGCAAATTACTTTTTAATAAGTAAATAAATTTTGCTTTACAAATCAGTCTCTAGTGTTTTTTGCCAAGGGGAACCATTTCTCAAGGTCTGGAACTGTAGAACTAAGAGACCAGATCTTGTACTCCTGCTGAAATCACTGAGCTATTTTATCAAACTTTATCAAATTAAGTGCAATCTAAAACAACTAGTTGTTTTGTCCATTACATAATACACTTCTGGCCTGGACTTCAAGCCTGTCTAATAATGCATTAGAGTGAGGAAATGCCTACCTCCTTTGCTTCGAATCCCAAATAATTTTAGTGAGGCCCCTAGACTCCCCTGTACAAAATGGTCAGGAGACTCTGATGCAGTGAATTGCATTTGTGTTAGTGAAGAAGTCTTTCATAAGTACTTATAGTCTGTAGTTGTAGTTGGCAGACCGTTTTTCCTTTTGCCTACATATTTCTATGCAATGGAGGTAAGACACTTAAAAGCATATTTCTGGTGGTAGTGGTTTTATAAAGGAAAATTTAGGGTGAGTCCCTCTTCCTATTCCCACCTGTCATATTTTGTTCTGTCTGTTATCAGCTTTAGGGAAGGTGCTATATACTTTGAGGAGAAACCTTTTTTCACCTGAGTTATTACCTAGGGCAAGATATTTTGTCTTTTTTAAAATACCTAACAGAAAGGCACCTTTCTGTGCCTTCCCTTGTGAAACTGTGTTAGATCATTTTGGTTTCAAAGAACAGAGACTTCACCCATCCATCTAAAGAGGAAAAAGAAAGGGATTTATTGTAAAGAGACATGTGGACTGGAACTGGAAGGTGTCTGGATCTCTTAAAGCTCTGGGAATTCATTTCCCTCTTAGTACCTGTCTCTTGGGTCATATAGCACATAATAAATAGATGATCATTCATATTTGTGGAATGAATGAGTGGTTTTTCTCTTGTTACCTCTGTTTCTCTCTCTGTCTGCTTCATTATCCTTTTGTTAATAACTGGTCTGTGTCTATTTCTAGGATGAATTCCACAGGGAGGAAATATGACTGATTTAATAAATTATCATTGATCTACTATTTGGGCCTATTGTATCAAACTACGCATTGGCCAGAGTATAGAGGGGTCTTACTTGAATCAAGTGTCTACCTTGGGCTGTTCACTGACCCTCAGCCTATATCTGCTTTTCTGGTCTTGGGGTTTATGTTAACACAGACCGAGACACTGGGGATGGTAGGCACTGGTAGTAAATATGTCCACTACAGAAGTTTAACTCCAGCTTAACTTAATAAGGAAATGGGCTGGAAAAGAGGAAAAGAAAAGGAAATGAGAAATAACATTGGGTGGCTATTAATTATAGGACCCATTGTTAGATCTTTTATGTATCATTTAACCTCTTAATAGTACTATATCATAGGTTTAATATTCTAATTTTAAATATGAGAAAAGTTCATCTTGGTGATGTTAAATAGTCTTCTGCAAAGTCAATCTGTAAGTACAGGTGGATTCTGGGATGTAAACCCAAGTCTCTTTGTCCACAAGTATCTCATATTGTTAAACCGTATTGCTCCAGGAGTGCTTTATTTATGCCAGTAGAAATAAAATGCAATCCACACATATAATTTAAAAATTTCAAGTAACCACATTAAAGAAGTAAAGAGAAACAAATAAAATTAATTTTTATTTTATTTACTCTATCTAAAACATCATTTCAACGTGTAATCAGTATAAGCAATTACTAATGAGGTATTATACGTTCTTTATCTTGTACCAAGCATTGCATGTCAGTGTGTATATTATACCTACAGCACCTCTTGATTTGGATTAGCCACATTTTAAGTGCTCAATGGCCACATGTGGCTAGTGGCTACCATACTGGACAGAATAGCAGTAGAGTATGAATGCCCATCTAACCATTTATTAGTGTTGTGGTCTGCATTGAGCTTTTCAGAGTATCAGTTACTGATCCATTAAGTGGGGGATATTAATATCGTATATACCTGGACTGTAGGGTGGTGCATTAGATAATTTATATAGGGCCAGGTTCAAAGATCCAAGATGGCTCTCTGGAGATTTACTCTGAGGAGCACCCATAATTAAGTTCCAGCTAATTATTAATGCTGCTAGCTGCTCTAGAGTGATTTTGTCACTATATGTAAGGTAATCTGTAAATCATACTTTGAGTTTCTTGGAAGTCACATCTTTAACAGTTTTTGACAGCTTTTATAAGAAAGAAAAAGATTTGGTGCCTGAGTGCTTTTCTGTGTGTATGTTTGGATTTGTGCGCAGCAATGATCTGTAAATTAGTGTGTGTGCCCAATAATGATATATATATATATATATATATATCAGACTCTTCAAGTACGAACTAATTTTTAAATTTAGCTTATGGTTAGAAATAGGTCTATCACTGTTATTTTTGTCAGTTTCCATTAATGCTAATGCTTGCAAATGAGGAAAAGTTTTTAAACAGACATGTCAACCTTAGCATAATATAATATTTGCTATCTTTTGATTTACCAAGGAACTTTGTCGCTGGCACGTATATTATATATCATTGTATTATTGTGCACATATAAATATATATATACACAGGTACATACATGTAGACACACATGTATGTATCCACAGAGAGAGTGAGAAAGATAAAAACTAAGATATATATGTATGTGTCTGTAAGAAAGATAAAAATATTAAGAGAGAATTAATAAGAACACAATAGGAAATGCTATTTGTATTGGTCTTTGAACATTTGTTTAAAAGTATTTATGGAGCGCACACCAGTGTTGTAGGTACTCTGATTGCTTGGATTCTGATAAAACAGTTCAAACAGTTCCTTTCCTCATGAAGCTTACCATTTTATGAAAGAGATAGACATTAAATATAATTATTTAAATATAGATGTGAGAAGTGTTATGAAATAAAAGCAGTGAAGGCTTTTATGGGGAAACAATATTTAAGCTGATACCTATAGGATAAATGGGAATTAGCCAAACCAAGTAGTGAAGAGATGAATATGATGAAGAGAAGAGTATGAAAATGCAGGAGCTCAGAACCTTTAAAGAACTAACAACAAAACAAAACCAGTGAGGTATAAGTAATATATTTTTCGTTTTAAAAGTTGGAGAACTGAAGCTCTGTAATATTAAGTCATTTGCCTAAGATCACAAATTAAATGGTGGAGGTGATATAGGATCCTAAGTTGTCTTTGTTTTTTTGAAGAGGTACATTTGCTTTAAATTAAAAAAAAATTAACGTAGAAAAAAATTTGCTGTTTTTGTTGTACAGCTTTATGAGTTTAGACAAATGCATAATCATGTAACTACCACCACAGTCAAAATACAGAAGAGTTCCATCGCCCTCCAAAATACCCTCATTCTGCTCTTTTGTAGACAACCCCTCTCCCCAACCCTAACCCCTTGTAACCATTGATCTTTTTCTCTGTCCCTGTAGTTTTGCTTTTTCCAGAATATCATATAAATGGAATTGTAGAGTATGTAGTGTTTTGAGTCTGGCATCTTTGACTTCACATAAGGCATTTGTGATTCATCCATCCTCTTGTGTGTATCAATAGTTCATTCATTTTTATTGGTAAATAAAATTCTTTTGTATGAATACCACAATTTTTTTTATCCATTTACGAGTTTAAGGACATTGTTTTCTTTCTTCTGTTTTTGGTATTTATGAATAAAGCTACTATATATTATCATATAGAAGCTTGTGTGAAAATAAATATTTATTTCTCTTGGGTAAATACCTGAGAGTGGAATTGCTGGATCATATGATAAGTGTAACTTTATAGTATGTTTAACTTTTTTAGATACTTCCAAACTTTTTCAAAGTGGCTGTACTAGTTTGCATTCCCACCAGCAATGTTTGAGAGTTTCAGTTTCTCTGCATCTTTCTAGTACTTGGAATTGTCAATTTTTTTCTCATTCTAATAGGTGTGTAAATGGCAACTCATCATGGATTTATTTTCATTTGCATTTATCTAACAACTACCAATGTTGAGCGTCTTTTCATGTGCTCATTTACCATATGTGTATCTTCTTTGGTGAAGTTATCTCTTCAAATCTTTTGTCCATTTTTTAAAAATGAGTTTTTTGATTTCAAGTTTGAGAGTTCTTTATATATTCTGGATACAAGTGCTTTGTCTAATATGTAATTTGCAGATAATTTTTTCCCAGTCTATGGATTATCTTTTCATTGTTTTAATAGTGTCTTGGCAGATCAAAATTTTTTCATTTTGAAGAAGTCCAATTTATAAAAAAATATTTATGGATCACACTTTTGGTATTGTATTTTTGCTTAAATCAGTGTTACAAAGATTTTTTTCCAATGTTTTTTCTAAAAACTATATTTAATAGTTTAATGTTTTGTGTTCAGGTCTATGATACATTTTGAATTGTGTTTTGTATAAAGTATGAAGCATGGTTTGAGGTTTTTTTTCTGCTTAAAAATGTCCATTTGTTTCAGCATCTTTTATGGAAAAGACTGTCATTTCTCTGCTGAATTGTCTTTGCACCTTTGTCAAAAATCAATTGATCATACTTATGTGGGTGTATTTTTGGACTCTATTTGTACCTTGAAAAATCCATCAGACAGTACTGTTCTTTTTGCTTTTAACTGTCAAGTGTATTTTAAAGAACTCAAGATAGAAGAGTAATCTATTATATTTACCTAGAAATTCACCTTTTTTGTTGTTCTTCCTTTATTTCTCATGTTTCAAGTTTTCTTCTGGTATCATCTCTGTCTGAAGAACTTCCTTTTAGCAGTTCTTTTAGAGAAATCTGTTGTTAATGGATTCTCTTAGCTTTTCTTCATCTAAGAATGTCTATTTCATCTTCATTCCTCAAGGATATCTTCACTGAATTTATAATTCTGGTTTGAACATTCTTTTCTTTCAGTGCTTTAAAAATGTGTGCCATTTCCATCAGGCCTCCATGATTTCTTATGAAAGAGCCTCAGTCTTTGAAATCATTGATTACCTATAAGTAATGTATCATTTTTCTTTGGCTCTTTACAATATTTTTTGTCTGTGGTTTTCAGAAGTTTGATTATCTTATGTTTAGGCATGGGTATTTTGGATTTAGTCTTTATTGGGTTCACTGAGCTTTTTGAATCTCTGGGTTTATGTCTTTTGCCAAATTTGGAAAATTTTTAGCCATTATTTTTTCAAATATTTTTTTCTGCACTACGCTCTTTCTTTTCTCCTGGAACTGGAATGATGTGAATACTAGATATTTTGGTTTATTTTTAAAATATTTTTTTCTGTAGTTTAAATTGAATAATTTGTATTGATCTGTCTTCAAGTTTATTGACACTTTATCATCTTCATTATGCAATAGAGCCCATTCAGTGAATTTAAAAATTTTGGTTATTGCATTTCTTCAGTTCTAAATTTTACATTAGTTTCTTTTTATATCTTCTCTTTCCTTGCTGAAACTTCTATCTGTCCATTCATTTCAAGAGTGTTTTTAATACCTACTTTAACATCTTTGTGGGGTAATTCTAATGTGTCATATTGGCGTTGATGTCTGTGAATTTTCTTCTCCCATGTAAGTTGGGATTCGAGTGGTTCTTTGTAATGCTGAGTACTTTGTATTGTATTCTGGACAGTTTGAATATCGTATTATAAGACTCTGGGTCTTATTTACATTATATGTAAAATATTGATATTTTTATTTTAGCAGGTAATCAGTCTAGAGAGTTCAGGTTGCAAGTTCTGACCAGCCCTTCTGGTGGTTTGTGGTTTCAATGTCAATTCCATTTTCAAAGCCTTTGCATTGCTATTTTGATCTGTTCCATGTGTTTGCAACCAAGTGGCCAATCTGAGATCTAGCTGGTGGTCTATAATTTAGCTTAGTTCTCAAATCTTTGTTGTGGTGTTTAGGATCATATGCATGCATGTGCAGCTCAGAGGGAGCTCTTATCCCAAGCCTCCCCCTCTCTAAAATATCCCCTATACTTTTGGTCCCTTGGCCCGAAAACTGGGGCTTTAGTTATCCTGTTGTGCCATACATGTCCCAGGGCTGCATCTAGGTTCAGAGCCAAGAGGTAGGCAGACAGAGAGAAAAAGCACAGGGGTTTAACTTTCCCTTTTGGACCACAGCTCCTCCAATAGGAAAGGAATTTTCTCCTTCCTCCAAGTTTCAGGCACCTCTAGGGTCCTCCCTGCTATCACTATTGCTGCTGCCACTGCCACAGGATTGCCTGGGGACTGAGGCTTGAGAGAAGAGAAAATAAAAAATAATAATAAAGAAAAAGTGAGATTTCTCCCACTCCCTCTGAGTGTTAGGAATCCTGTTTCCTACTTGTTGAGCCAGAATTAGTGGGCTTCTCTGGAACTCTCTCTGTTCACGTCTTAGTGTCTACTCTTGGTTTTGGTATGCTTTGAGTCCAGGCTGGGGATACTGAAGGAAAAACAAGAAACTCACTGTTGGTATTTTGAATTCTGGTCTTCTCCAATCCACCTGCTATTATTTACTACTTGGAGGTCTCAAATATTTGCTCTATGCAGTATGTCCAGGTTTTATAGCTGCATTCAGTGGGAGAGACAGAATGGAATATGATTGTTCCATCTTACCCAGAACCAGAACTCAAAGGACACATATTGTTAAATTCTGGCTAATGGTTTTAGTGGAGGAAAAACAATCACAAAATTATGTATGAGTGCTTCACTTGTCATGACTAATTGCTTAGTTAATTAAGAACTTCTGTCTTGATGGGGCTCTTGGCAGAGGAAGGTGAGTTTTCACTTTTACATATCTTTCAATTTGCACAAAGAAGATAGACTTAGAAAACACATTTCCATGTGATAAAGGAATGATCTGGGAGCAGTAGGCTTAAAAACTTCATGATATTTTTATATTTTGTGTTCTTTACTCATTATGGAAATGAGTGTCACATGTACACAACCATTTCATACCACTACCTTTCCATACAAGGC
The DNA here is from genome assembly GCF_002837175.3 of Physeter macrocephalus. Lineage (NCBI taxonomy): Eukaryota > Metazoa > Chordata > Mammalia > Artiodactyla > Physeteridae > Physeter > Physeter macrocephalus. The sequence continues at coordinate 33,094,626 of NC_041219.1, read as the reverse complement.
TGTTAAAAGAGCAATCATTTGGTTCAGATTTCAGAGTATCATTTTGGAATGTTTCTATAAGTTTGTCTGTTGATGGTACCACATATAACTTAATTGCATTCCACAAGAGAACTGAAGAGAACGTGGGGACTCAAATTTGAATGAGGCTGTCCATGGGCTGCATGGTCTATATAAGTTAAGATCAAAGACTCTAGAACCCAATTACTTAGAATTGAGTCCTACTTATCTATCTACCTTTGGCAGTGACCTTGGGCAAGTTATTTAACCTATTTGTACATCAATTTCATCTTTTGTAAAATTGGTCTGGTAATAGTACCTACCTTATAGTGTTGTTTTCAAGATTCAATAAGTTAATACCTATAAAGTACTTAGAACAGTACTTGACACTTTCACTACTTTGGAAAATCAGATGTGTTGGAGTTGATCATAGTAACTGGTATTTATTTATTATTTATGTGCCAGGTACTTTTAAAATTCTCACTACCACTCCACATTTTTCAGTTTAAGAGATTGATGTTATGTCAACAGAATTTGTTCAAGGCCATATGGCTAGGAAAGTGATAGAGACAGAATTCCAAGCTAGGCAGTGTGACCTCAGAATTTATGCTTTTAATTACCACATCATATTACTAGAAATGGATAATCAACTATATAATAGCCATTCTAAACTGATGGTATATGATCACCAATAGTATCTGTTATTAGTGGGTAGAGTTGTTCTGTGGAGCATATTTTGTTCATATCTACTGATGTTTTTAAGTTTTAAATTCATAATTAGAGACTTACCTGTTTCAAAATGGCAGAAAAATACTTCTCTTACAAGAAATCACTTAAAACAACAAAGAAACAAAAAACAATAGATATACACATTCCATTTTAAGTAAAACTAGGAGGTATCTCTAACTCATCTACAGGAAAGGAGGATGGACAACAGATGGAAGAATTAATTGTCTTAGCAGTGTGAATGTCAAATCTAACCATCTGTAGAAGGACATACCAGTCATAAGCCAACTGATTCATCCAGCAGAATCTGAGAAAGGCTCAAGAATCAGAGGCGCTACGCATTATAGAAGGTGGGGTGAGATTGTTGGGGAGGGTTGGGGTGGGATGCGAAAAGGAGGATTGTTTGAAATTAACTATATTTGGATACTAACAACTACCGGTTCCCCAACTCTAAAACATATGGAAGGTATAATCTATGAGAAGTAAACCTGAGAGACTGCAAAGAGGAGGGTAGGTGTGAAGAGAATTAACTGGAAGTCTGCATATTAGTGATACTTCTAGCTCCCTTCCTATGCTTAGCTCTACAGTATTAGCAACAAGGCTTACAACCACCTTTCTATACTCACATCTCCTCAGACAGGAGATTGGAAGATCCTTCTCTGAAGAAATTACACACTCCAGAGAAAATCTCTGTAGGTAACTGACTTGTGGGCTTTCCTGATGAAAAGAAAAAAACAATTTGGCCTCCTGATTATCTTATGGTGAAGTTTACTGCATGCACACAGCTTCCAATCCCTTCTTTTTAGTATCTCATTCTTAGATATGAACATAGAACCAGTTACAAACAGCCAATTGAGGACAGCCTCCAGCAGGAAGAGAGACCAAAACAAAGAAATAAACAGAAAAAGTGAATAAGAAATAGACTATCAGGAAAAAGAAGAAACCTTTCAGAAAATATAATCAGTATCCTCAGAGAGATGAGTAGATTTTGCATCCATAAAATAATGTGATGGTATGAATAAGGAAGAATAAGAGAATAACACCCTAAGAAATAAAATATTCAATAGAAGGGTTAACTGTAGATGAGGAACTCTCCCAGAAAATAGAATTAAAAGATAATGAGATGGAAAATAGCAGAAAAAGATAATCATTAGCAGAGGTCCAACATCTGACTTTTAGGAAGTAAAAGAGAAGACCAAAGGGAGGAAATTATCAAATAAAAGGAAAATTGCCAGGACTGAAAACATGTGTTTCAAATTTGAAAGGACTCACAGAGTGCCCAGCACAAGGGATTAAAAGAAAGACCCACAGCAAGACACATCTTAATGTAATTTCATACTCTAGTTTGACTCCCTCAGCTCCCTGTAATCTCCTTTTTCCCTTGCTTTTCTTTATTTAAGAGACTGGAAAGATTAAAAACTTGCTTTTCTAAGCTCCCTTGAAGCTAGGTATGGCCAAGTGTGATAAAATGGTAGCCTTTAAATTGTAAGTAGAAGTCTGCTGAAGAATTTCTGAGAAAACTTTTGTTTTCTGATATAGGCTATACTTCTTTCTCCTATTTCCCCTTCTACTGTTTCCTGTATGGAATGTGAGCAAAATGGCTGAAGCTACGGTAGTCATTTTTTGCCCATGATGTCTCAGCTCTGATATGCTTGAAGTGCTGATTCGATGATGTCAGCAACTACCCATCTCTGGATACCTTGTGACATTGGGGGACGGGGAATTTCCCTATTTGGTTACGCTACTATATGTTAGATTTTCTTTTACCTGCAACAAAACACAATCGTAACTCATATACTTCCAGGGGGCCAAAAAAAACACATATGAAGGTCAGATTTATATGGTCACATATAATAGCTTCAGACTTCTCAATAGCAACAGTAGAAGCTAGAAGATAATAGAGCAATGACTGAATAATTCTGAAGGAAATTAATTTTCAATCTTGAATTTTATAGTTGGCCAAAATATTAGTCAGATGTGACTGACAGAGATATTTGGCTTTATTTTTTTAATTTTTAAATTTTAATTTTTTTTACATCTTTATTGCAGTATAATTGCTTTATAATGCTGTGTTAGTTTCTGCTTTATAACAAAGTGAATCAGCTATACATACACATATATCCCCATAACTCCTGCCTCTTGCATCTCCCACCCCCCCATCCCGCCCTCTAGGTGATCCGGTAGCATGTGCTATGCGACTGTTTCCCACTAGCTATCTATTTTACATTTGGTAGTATTTATAAGTCCATGCCACTCTCTTACTTCGTCCCAGCTTACCCTTCTCCCTCCTTGTGTCCTCAAGTCCATTCTCTACATCTGCATCTTTTTTATGTCCTGGCAATTGTAAATAGAGCTGCAATGAACATTGTGGTACATGACCCTTTGTGAATCATGGTTGTCTCAGGGTATATGCCCAGTAGTGGGATTGCCAGGTCATATGGTAGTTCTATTTTTAGTTTTCTAAAGAACCTTCATACTGTTCTCCATAGTGGCTGTATCAGTTTACATTCCCACCAACAGTGCAGGAGGGTTCCCTTTTCTCCACACCCTCTCCAGCATTTATTCTTTGTAGCTTTTTGATGATGGCGTTCTGACTGGTGTGAGGAGAACCTCATTGTAGTTTTGATTTGCATTTCTCTAATGATTAGTGATGTTGAGCATTCTCTCATGTGTTTGTTGGCAATCTGTATATCTTCTTTGGAAAAATGTCTATTTAGCTCCTCTGCCCATTTTTGGATTGGGTTGTTTATTTTTTTGGTATTGAGTTGCATGAGCTGCTTGTAAATTTTGGAGGTTAATCCTTTGTTGCTTCATTTGAAAATATTTTCTCCCATTCTGAGGGTTGTCTTTTCATGTTGTTTCTTACATTTAGATCTTTAACCCATTTTGAGTTTATTTTTGTGTGTGGTGTTAGGGAGTGTTCTAATTTCATTCTTTTACCTATAGCTGTCCAGTTTTTCCAGCACCACTTACTGAAGAGGCTGTCTTTTCTCCATTGTATATTCTTGCCTCCTTTATCAAAAATAAGGTGACCACAGGTGCATGGGTTTATCTCTGGGCTTTCTATTCTGTTCCATTGATCTATATTTCTGATTTTGTACCAGTACCATACTGTCTTGATTACTGTAGCTTTGTAGTATAGTTGGTAGTCCGGGAGCCAGATTTTTCCAGCTCCATTTTTCTTTCTCAAGATTGCTTTGGCTATTTGGGGTCTTTTGTGTTTCCATACAAATTGTGAAATTTTTTGTTCTAGTTCTGTAAAAAATGCCAGTGGTAGTTTGATAGGGATTGCATTGAATCTGTAGATTGCTTTGGGTAGTAGAGTCATTTTCACAATGTTGATTCTTCCAATCCAAGAACATGGTATATCTCTCCATCTGTTTGTATCATCTTTAATTTCTTTCATCAGTGTCTTATAGTTTTCTGCATACAGGTCTTTTGTCTCCTTAGGTAGGTTGATTCCTAGGTATTTTATTCTTTTTGTTGCAGTGGTAAATGGGAGTGTTTCCTTAATTTCTCTTTCAGATTATTAGTGTATAGGAATGCCAGAGATTTCTGTGCATTAATTTTGTATCCTGAAACTACCAAATTCATTGATTAGCTCTAGTAGTTTTCTGGTAACATCTTTAGGATTCTCTATGTATAGTATCATGTCATCTGCAAACAGTGACAGCTTTAGTTCTTCTTTTCTGATTTGGATTCCTTTTATTTCTTTTTCTTTGATTGCTGTTGCTAAATCTTCAAAAACTATGTTGAATAATAGTGGTGAGAGTGGACAACCTTGTCTTTTTCCTGATCTTAGTGGAAATGGTTTCCATTGAGAATGATGTTGGCTCTGGGTTTGTCAGATACCGCCTTTATTATGTTGAGGTAAGTTCCCTCTTTGCCTACTTACTGGAGGGTTTTTATCATAAATGGGTGTTGAATTATGTCGAAAGCTTTTCTGCATCTATTGAGATGATCATATGGTTTATCTCCTTCAGTTTGTTAATATGGTTTATCACATGGATTGATGTGTGTATATTGAAGAATCCTTGCATTCCTGGGATAAACCCCATTTGATCATGGTGTATGATCCTTTTAATGTGCTGTTGGATTCTGTTTGCTAGTATTTTGTTGAGGATTTTTTCATTGGTATCAGGGTGATGGTGGCCTTGTAGAATGAGTTTGTGAGTGTTCCTCCCTCTGCTATATTTTGGAAGAATTTGGGAAGGATAGGTGTTAGCTCTTCTCTAAATGTTTGATAGAATTCGGCTGTGAAGCCATCTGGTCCTGGGCTTTTTTTGTTGGAAGATTTTTAATAACAGTCTCAATTTCTGTGCTTGTGATTGGTCTGTTTATATTTGTATATTTCTTCCCGGTTGAGTCTCACAATCTTTAGCTTTTCTTAGAATTTGTCCGTTTCTTCCAGGTTGTCCATTTTATTGGCATATAGTTGCTTGTAGTAATCTCTCATGATCCTTTGTATTTCTGCAGTGTCCGTTGTTACTACTCCTTTTTCATTTCTAATTCTACTGATTTGAGTCTTTTCCCTTTTTTTCTTTATGAGTCTGGCTAATGGTTTATCCTTTTGTTTATCTTCTCAAAGAACCAGCTTTTAGTTTTGTTGATGTTTGCTATTGTTTCCTTCATTTCTTTTTCATTTATTTCTGATCTGATCTTTATGATTTCTTTCCTTCTGCTAACTTTGGGGATTTTTTGTTCTTCTTTCTCTAATTGCTTTAGGTATAAAGTTAGGTTGTTTATTTGAGATGTTTCTTGTTTCTTGAGGTAGGATTGTATTGATATAAACTTCCCTCTTAGAACTGCCTTTGCTGCATCTCATAAGTTTTGGGTTGTTGTGTTTACATTGTCATTTGCTTCTAGGTATGTTTTGATTTCCTCTTTGGTTTCTTCAGTGATCTTTTGGTTATTAAGTAGTGTATTCTTTAGCCTCCATGTGTTCGTATTTTTTACAGATTTTTTCCTGTAATTGATCTCTAGTCTTATAGCACTGTGGTTGGAAAAGATACTTGATACAATTTCAGTTTTCTTAAATTTACCAAGGCTTGATTTGTGACCCAAGATATGATCTCTCCTGGTGAATGTTCCATGAGCACTTGAGAAGAAGTGTATTCTGTTGTTTTTGAATGGAATGTCCTATAAATGTCCACTAAGTCCATCTTGTTTAATGTATCATTTAAAGCTTGTGTTTCCTTATTTATTTTCATTTTGGATGATTTGTCCATTGGTGAAAGTGTGGTGTTACAGTCCCCTATATGATTGTGTTACTGTCGATTGGTTGGAGCATTTAATCCATTTACATTTAAGGTAATTATTGATATGTATGTTCCTATTACTGTTTTCTTAATTGTTTTGGGTTTGTTATTGTAGGTCTTTTGCTTCTCTTCTGTTTCCTGCCTGGAGAAGTTCCTTTAGCATTTGTTGTAAAGCTGGTTTGGTGATGCTGAATTCTCTTAGCTTTTGCTTGTCTGTAAAGGTTTTAATGTCTCCGTTGAATCTGAATGAGATCCTTGCTGGGCAGAGTAATTTGGTTGTAGGTCTTTCCCTTTCATCACTTTAAATGTGTCCTACCACTCCCTTCTGGTTTGCAGAGTTTCTGCTGAAAGATCAGCTGTTAACTGTATGGGGATTCCCATGTATTTTAATTGTTGCTTTTCTCTTGCTGCTTTTAATATTTTTTCTTTGTAATTAATTTTTGATAGTTTGGTTAATATGTGTCCTGGCGAGTTTCTCCTTAGATTTATCCTGTATGGGACTCTCTGTGCTTCCTGGACTTGACTATTTCCTTTCCCATATTAGGAAAGTTTTCAACTAAAATCTCTTCAAATATTTTCTCAGTCCCTTTCTTTTTCTCTTCTTCTGGGACCCGTATAATTCGAATATTGTTGTGTTTAATGTTTTCTCAGAGGTCTGTGAGACTATCCTCAATTCTTTTCATTTCTTTTTATTTATTTTGGTCTGTGGTAGTTATTTCCACTATTTTGTCTTCCAGGTCACTTATCCGTTCTTCTGCCTCAGTTATTCTGCTGTTGATTTCCTTCCAGAGAATTTTTAATTTCACGTATTGTGTTCTTCATCATTTTTTTGTTTGCTCTTTTGTTCTTCTAGTTCCCTGTTAAACATTTCTTGTATTTTTCCATTCAATTTCCCAGATTTTGGATCATCTTTACTATCATTATTCTGAATTATTTTTCTGGTAGCCTGCCTATTTCTTCTTTATTTGTTTGGTCTGGTGGGTTTTTACCTTGCTCCTTCATCTACTGTGTGTTTCTGTGTCTTCTCATTTCGCTTCACTTACTATGTATGGGGTCTCCTTTTTGCAGACTGCAGGTTCGTAGTTCCCATTGTTTTTGGTGTCTGCCCCCGGTGGCTAACGTTGGTTCAGTGGGTTGTGTAGGCTTCCTGGTGGAGGGTACTAGTGCCTGTATTCTGGTGGATGAGGCTGGATCTTGTCTTTCTGGTGGGCAGGACCATGTCTGGTGGTGTGTTTTGTGGTGTCTGTGGCCTTATTATGATTTTAGGCAGACTCTGTGGTAATTGGTGGTGTTGTTTTCCTGTCTTGCTAGTTGTTTGGCATAGGGTTTCCAGCACTGTAGCTTGCTGGTCGTTGAGTGGAGCTGGGTGTTTACATTGAGATGGAGAACTCTGGGAGAGCTTTCGCCATTTGGCATCATGTGGAGCTGGGAGGTCTCTGGTGGACCAATGTCCTTACCTCAGATCTCCCACTTCAGAGTCACAGTCCTGACACCCAGCCAGAGCACCAAGACACTGTGAGCCAGACACCTCAGAAGAAGAGAAAAAAAGAAAGAAAGAAAGAAAAAATAATAATAAAATAAAATAAAGTTATTAAAATAAAAAATTGTTATTAAAAATAAAAAAATGGAAAAATAATTAAAAGAAAGAAAGAAGAGAGCAATCAAACCTAACAACAAATCCACCAGTGATAATAAGTGCTAAAGACTATGCTAAAACAAATAAAAAATAAGAAAAGGACAGACAGAACCGTAGGAAAAATGGTTAAAATAAAGCTATACAGACAAAATCACACAAAGAAGCATACACATACAGTCTCAAAAAGAGAAAAAGGAAAAAAAATATATATATATATATAAGAAAAGAAAAAACAAAGGAGGAAGAGAGCAACCAAATCAATAAACAAGTCTACCAATGATAATAAATTGTAAATGCTAAACTAAGATAAACATAAAGCCAGGAACAAATTAGATGCAGAAAACAATCTCTAAGTCTACAGTTGCTCCCAAAGTCCACTGCCTGAATTTTGGGATGATTCGTTTTCTATTCAGGTATTCCACAGATGCAGGGTACATCAAGTTGATTGTGGATGTATAATCCCCTGCTCCTGAGGCTACTGTGAAATATTTCCCTTTCTCTTCTTTGTTCTTCCAGCTTCTGGGGTTCAGCTTTGGATTTGTCCCTGCCTCTGTGTGTAGGTCGCCTGAGGGCATCAGTTCTTCACTCAGACAGGACAGGGTTAAAGTAGCAGCTGATTCTGGGGCTCTGGCTCACTCAAACCGGGGGAAGGGAGGGGTACTGAATGCCGGGCAAGCCTGCGGTGGCAGAGCTTGGTGTGATGTTGTAACAGCTGAGGCGTGCCTTGTGTTCTCCTGGGGAAGTTGTCCCTTGATTATGGGACCCTGGCAGTGGTGGGCTGCATAGGCTCCTGGGAAGGGAGGTGTGGATAGTGACCTGTGCTTGCACACAGGCTTCTTGGTTGCTGCAGCAGCAGTGTTAGCATTTCATGCCCATCTCTGGTGTCCGCGCTGATGGCTGTGGCTTGTGCCCGTCTCTGGAGCTCTTTTGGGTGGTGTCTGAAGCCCCTCTCCTCACGCACCCTGAAACAATGGTCTGTTGCCTCTTAGGCAGGTCCAGACTTTTTCCCGGACTCCCTCCTGGCTAGCTGTGGTGCACTAGCCCCCTTCAGGCCGTGTTCACGCAGCCAACCCCAGTCCTCTCCCTCGGGTCTGACCTCTGAAGCCTGAGCTTCAGCCCCCAGCTCCTGCCTGCACTGGCGAGAGAGCAGATAAGCCTTTCGGCCTGGTGAGTGCTGGTCGGCACCAATCCCCTGTGCCGGAATCTCTCCACTTTGCCCTCTGCACCCCTGCTGCTGCACTCTCCTCCATGGCTCTGAAGCTTCCCCATGCTGCCCAGCCCCCATCTCCGCCCTTGAAGGGGCTTCCTAGTGTGTGGAAACTTTTCCTCCTTCACAGCTCCCTCCCAGAGGTGCAGGTCCTGTCCCTATTCTTTTGTCTCTGTTTTTTCTTTTTTTCTTTTGCCCTCCCCAGGTACGTGGGGAGTTTCTTGCCTTTTGGGAAGTCTGAGGTCTTCTGCCAGCGTTCAGTAGGTGTTCTGTAGGAATTGTTCTACATGTAGATGTATTTCTGATTTATTTGTAGGGAGGAAGGTGATCTCTACATCTTACTCCTCCGCCATCTTGAAGGTCTCTGAGGTATTTGTTTTAAACATTTGCTCTCATGCAGTCTTTCTCAGGAAGCTAGTGGAAGGTGGGCTCTACCAAAGTGAGGACATAAACCAAGAATTAGGAAAGTATAGGATCTAGTAAACATGAGCTCTAATGGAGAAGAAAGGCAAAGGAATTCCTAGGATAGCCCAGAGGGTCTGTGGAGCTTAGAGCAGGGGAACAAGATTTCTAGGGGGCATAACCACAGGAAGAAACAAATTATCTTACGGGTTTGACTTTAAGAAAAATAGAATTTAGAATGTCTTTAGAGCTCTTGGAATGTGGGGGAAGATTTAACCAGAGATTGAAAAAGAACAATAAAGTCCATGGAAATCAACTTTAGAAAAAAGACAAGTTATTACAGAAAGGAAATATAATCATAGTATAATGGTTTAATCAGAAAGCAATATTTACTTAGTCATTATGAAAACAATTATGGTAATAGCCCCAAATTATGTTTCAACCATCTGGAATAGAGAAGTTGAAGTAGGTATAAATTCTCATACCATGTAGGATACCAAAATATCAGTATATACACATGATTTAGAAGTATGGAGTTAAATATAAGAAGCAGAAGCTGAATGAGTGTAATGTGGTTATATATGGGAATGGGAGAGCCTTGGGTGACCAGGAGAGAGTATGCTACAGGATGGCTGTGTTTGAAGTCTTTTAGCACTGCTTGACTAAGTGCATGTATTACTTAGATAAAAATAAGAAGAAAAAGAAATCTCAGAAGTAGAGGGAATCTGACACTTTTTATACTTAGACCTTCCTGAAAGTGTTCTTTCACACTTTCATTTCTTTGCACATTTGCTTTAACTCTTTCTGAAATGCTGTTTTTCCTTTTGTCTTCCAGGACAAATCTTACTCATTCCATATGATTTGGCTGAAGTGAAGCCATCCGTGATCTTCCTGAACAGAGTTAGGGTCTCCATTCTTGGTGCTATAGATTTTTGTGCAAACTTCTTTTATATCATATATCTTTTGGCTGTTATTTGTTTGCATGCTTATCTCCCTTCTGAGACTGTCAGCAGCTTGAGAGTTGGGGAGTGGTGTTTTAAATTTTTGCCTCCTCTGCAGCACTTAGCATAGTGCCTAATCATAGCAGGTGCTCAGTGAAAGTTGAATGAAGAATGGATGTAGGATATTGATAGGAAACCTGTGTTCAGGTCTAGCTTTCGCCTTTGCCCCTTACCTTGATAAAAGCATTTAAATTATTGTTGTCTTAGGTTCCTCTTGGAAAAACCAGATGTGATGAGCTTCAAGGTCTCTATGAATTTGAAAATCTATTATTCTTTTTTATTAATTGCCCTAAAATTGCAATTAAAGTTCTATGTATAATAAGATTACTTCCTACATCTTTATCCTTCCTAGCTCGTATTGCAATTTGTAATTATTTTGTATTTTCACTTAAAAAAAATCTGTTTTCTCTATAGACTGTAAACTTTCAGAAGACATGTCTGTCCTGTCCACCATTGTTTCCCAGTGTTTTTTTCCAATTGAAATATAATTGACTTAGTATATTAGTTTCAGGTGAACAATATCATGATTCGATTTTTTTATACATTGCAAAATGACCACCATGAAAAGTCTAGTTATCATCTGTCACCATCCAAAATTATTATAATATTATTGACTATATTCCCTATGCTGTACATTACATCCCTGTGGTTTATTTATTTTATAACTAGAAGTTTGTTCCTCTTAACCTCCCTCACCTATTTCACTCATCCTCCCATCTCCCGCCCCTCTGGTAACCACCAGTTTGTTCTCTGTATCTATGATTCAGTTCCTATTTTGTTATGTTTGTTTGTTTTGTTTTTTAGATTCCACATATAAGTGAAATCATATGGTACTTGTCTTTCTGTGTCTGACTTATTTCACTTAGCCTTATACCCTCTAGGTCCATCCATGTTGTTGCAAATGCCAAGATTTCATTTTTTTAATGGCTGAGTAATATTCCATTGTATATTATATACCACATTTCTGTATCCATTCATGTAGTTCTAGACAATTAGATTGCTTCCATATCTTGGCTGTTGTAAACAATGCTGCAATGAATGTAGGGGTGCATGTATCTTTTCAAATTAGTGTTTTTGTTTTCAGAAAAATACTCAGAAGTGGAATTGCTAGATCGTACGATAGTTACATTTTTAACTTTTTTGAGGAACTTCCATATGCTTTTCCATAGTGGCTGCACCAATTTACATTCCCACCAACAGTGCAAGAGGGTTCCTTTGTTTCCTCATCCTCGCCAGCACTTGTCGTTTGTTGTCTTTTTCCTAATAGCTGTTCTGACAGGAGTAGGTGATATCTCCTTGTGGTCCCAGGGTTTGTTAGAGAGACTTGCATGTAGAGACACAGAGTAAGCATTTGTTTAGTAAATATATCCTGACATTAATTTTATGGGTGTTCTGAAGATCCCACTGTTTTTCCAGACATTTTAGAAAAATACCTTTAAGTCAAAGTCTAATAACTGAGATTTGTCCTTGTCAGCTATTATGTAATATCACTTCTGTCTGCATACTTGGTTTTCCATTTTCTATGTATTCAGTGCTATTTCACTCGTTTAATTACTTCTTCAAAATTTCTTTCTTTCATGAGGCCTTTCTGAGTTAATCTCTTCTTCCAAGTGTCAGCAACTTAGTGTTTGATAGTTGTGGTTTATATAATGCTTTTTTTTTCCTGAGTTAAACTGTAAATGATTTGGGGCAGAGTTTTTGTGGCTTGATAAAACACTCTATACATTTTAATGAGTCAAATCTAAATGATTCAAATCTACAAGCTGCCTTTCCCTTGAATACATACAAGTAAAAAGTCAAGGACTTGTCAAAATTTATTTTAGATTTTGCCAAATCTGACATTTTGAAATGCAGCTAAAATGTTTAACCAAATACCAAACATCACTGCATTTATTCCTCTCCTGCTGTAAGTTGCAATTTGGCAAGAGACTGAATAAAAGTATTTTTCTAAACTATTAGGTATCTTCTAAACAATTTGTAGCCTTTAACAGTAGTCTCTTATTTCCCTGGCTGTATGTTCAAATTCTAAAATATTCATTGTCATTATTCCAACTTTGTGCAGCAACTTCAAGTCATTCACCTATCTGCATCTCCTCCCTCCCATCTTCTCTCTTCCTCTTTCAGTGCCTTGAGTGACTAAGTGATTTAGGCTATAGGTTGATTCAAGGGAATGTGAAGAAGGAATGGATCTAACTCTTTCTGAGTACTTACTATGTGCTTCAAAGAAGACACATATCAAATACCTGCTGTGTATTAGGCATTACGTTAAGTGCTGTATGTTTAGTTTAATTCTCACAGCAGTCTTGTGATGTGAGTTTTATTTCCGCCATTTTACTGACACTCTTTGAAGAATAAGCAATTTGTCCAGTTATAAAACTTTTAAGTTTAGGGCCTCCCTGGTGGCGCAGTGGTTGAGAGTCCGCCTGCCGATGCAGGGGAC
>NC_041219.1:33077928-33081949 GCF_002837175.3 Physeter macrocephalus | reverse complement strand
GCAGAGCAGCTAGGCCCGTGAGCCATGGCCGCTGAGCCTGTGCGTCCGAAGCCTGTGCTCCGCAACGGGAGAGGCCACAACTGTGAGAGGCCCACGTACCACAAAAACAAAACAAAAACAAAAAAACCTTTTAAGTTTAGAGGGAGGACTTGAAACCGGTCTTTCTAGAGCAGCATGCCTCCTACCTTCCTTGCATGTCAGATACTTTCTGAGAACTTCAATAGCGTATATTTATGCTAATACTATTTGAATTAAGGCTTTTTTTTTAAGGTTGATGATGTCAGAGATTTCTCTTGACCTCAGCTATGTAATTTTTAGTTTTATAATGGCTAATATTTCATTAATATGAAGCTGAGAGTGTTTGTAAATATATTTAGTGAGAGAATAAGGATTCCAAAAGATTTTGACAGCATTCAATGAAAAACTAAACTTCAAGGATAAAATTTAGTAGGAACAAATGTTAGGTATTGTGTGCAGACCACAAAAAAACAATTTCACAAATGCAGAATTGGTGAGATGTCGTTTGGCAACAGTTCTTATGGGATGCTGATGGGATTTTATCTTGGTAAGCTCAATATAAGTAGTGATACGATTAATCTGTTCTTCGGCTGCATTAAAGAACCAATAGTAACTAGAATTACGGAGGTGAAAAATCTCAGTTTATTTTATTCTAAATTCTGTTCAGATTGCACTTGAAATAGCCAGTATGGTTTAGGCAGAGTTTAAAGAGTTATGTTGACATAACAAGGTAAATTTAGCCTGGGAGATTCACAGAGATGGGTAGTAGGTCCTACTTGTGTTCCTGGAACAAAACTGTGTTAATCAAAGTTCTCCAGAGAAACAGAACCAACAAGATATATGTATGTATATAGGAAGAGAAATTTATTTTAAAGAATTTGTGATTGTGGAGGCTTGGCTAGACAAAAATCCGCAGGATAGACCAGTATGCTTTAGAATGAGGGAAGAGTTGCAATTCAAGTCTGAAGTTGGTCTGCTGGCAAAATTCCCTCTTCTTCCCGGGACATCAGTCTTTTCTATTAAGGCTTTCAACTGATTGGATGAGGCCCTTCCACATTATGGAGGGTATTCTGCTTTCCTCAAAGTCTACTCATTTAAATACTAATATCATCTAAAAAATACTTTCACAGAAATGTCTAGAATTATCTTTGACCAAATATCTGGGTACTGTGGCTTAGTTAGGTTAACACATGTTAACCATAACAACATTCTTGAATGAATTAATTAAAAAAGAACATTCTTGAATGAATTAATAAAAAGTGATCTTTTTTTGGCTGCATTGGGTCTTTGTTGCTGCATGCAGGCTTTCTCTAATTGCGGCGAATGGGGGCTACTCTTCATTGCAGTTCACTGGCTTCTCATTTGGTGGCTTCTCTTGTTGTGGAGCACGGGTTCTAGGCATGTGGGCTTCAGTAGTTGCAGCACGTGGGCTTAGTAGTTGTGGCTCGAGGGCTCTAGAGTGCAGACTCAGTAGTTGTGGTGTACAGGCTTAGTTGCTCCACGGCATATGGGATCTTCCTGGACCAGGAATCCAACCCGTGTCCCCTGCCTCGGTAGGCGGATTCTTAACCACTACACCACCAGGGAAGTCCCAAAAATAATCATTCTTGAATGAATAAATTAATTTAAAAAAATGAAGGATATGTGGACAGTTGAAGGAGATGGATATGTATAGCTGGAAAAGAGAAGACTCAGGAAGAAAGTAAATGGCCATCTTTAAATATTTGAAGGACTTGAGATATTAGGCATAGGTGAAGGCAGGGATGAGTCTTGAGGCAGAAAACAGGGGGATAGATAGAAAGTTTATATACAGAACAATTGAACCTATTCTGCAATTCCTTTGCACGTCATTACCTAGGCAGTTACTTTTCAGGTAGGAGATTCTTCTCTGAAAGAATTGAATGACTCTAAAGAAAAGGTTTCCATATACTGATATCTGAAAGTCCTACAATACAGGTTACCTCCCAACCCAATCATCCCAAAGTGAAGCCCTTATATCAATTATTTCCCTCATGCCCACAAAGCTTCTAATCAGCATTGTAGTGTTTTATCTTTAAAAACAAACAGGGGGACTTCCCTGGTGGCACTCTGATAAGAATCCACCTGCCCGAATTCTATCAAACATTTAGAGAAGAGCTAACACCTATCCTTCTCAAACTCTTCCAAAATATAGCAGAGGGAGGAACACTCCCAAACTCATTCTACGAGGCCACCACCAACCTGATACCAAAACCAGACAAAGATGTCACAAAGAAAGAAAACTACAGGCCAATATCACTGATGAACATAGATGCAAAAATCCTCAACAAAATACTAGCAAACAGAATCCAACAGCACATTAAAAGGATCATACACCATGATCAAGTGGGGTTTATCCCAGGAATGCAAGGATTCTTCAATATACGCAAATCAATCAACGTGATACACCATATCAACATGCAGGCTTTCTCTAATTGCGGCGAATGGGGGCTACTCTTCATTGCAGTTCACTGGCTTCTCATTTGGTGGCTTCTCTTGTTGTGGAGCACGGGTTCTAGGCATGTGGGCTTCAGTAGTTGCAGCACGTGGGCTTAGTAGTTGTGGCTCGAGGGCTCTAGAGTGCAGACTCAGTAGTTGTGGTGTACAGGCTTAGTTGCTCCACGGCATATGGGATCTTCCTGGACCAGGAATCCAACCCGTGTCCCCTGCCTCGGTAGGCGGATTCTTAACCACTACACCACCAGGGAAGTCCCAAAAATAATCATTCTTGAATGAATAAATTAATTTAAAAAAATGAAGGATATGTGGACAGTTGAAGGAGATGGATATGTATAGCTGGAAAAGAGAAGACTCAGGAAGAAAGTAAATGGCCATCTTTAAATATTTGAAGGACTTGAGATATTAGGCATAGGTGAAGGCAGGGATGAGTCTTGAGGCAGAAAACAGGGGGATAGATAGAAAGTTTATATACAGAACAATTGAACCTATTCTGCAATTCCTTTGCACGTCATTACCTAGGCAGTTACTTTTCAGGTAGGAGATTCTTCTCTGAAAGAATTGAATGACTCTAAAGAAAAGGTTTCCATATACTGATATCTGAAAGTCCTACAATACAGGTTACCTCCCAACCCAATCATCCCAAAGTGAAGCCCTTATATCAATTATTTCCCTCATGCCCACAAAGCTTCTAATCAGCATTGTAGTGTTTTATCTTTAAAAACAAACAGGGGGACTTCCCTGGTGGCACTCTGATAAGAATCCACCTGCCCGAATTCTATCAAACATTTAGAGAAGAGCTAACACCTATCCTTCTCAAACTCTTCCAAAATATAGCAGAGGGAGGAACACTCCCAAACTCATTCTACGAGGCCACCATCACCCTGATACCAAAACCAGACAAAGACGTCACAAAGAAAGAAAACTACAGGCCACTATCACTGATGAACATAGATGCAAAAATCCTCAACAAAATACTAGCAAACAGAATCCAACAGCACATTAACAGGATCATACACCATGATCAAGTGGGGTTTATCCCAGGAATGCAAGGATTCTTCAGTATATGCAAATCAATCCATGTGATACACCATATTAACAAATTGAAGAATAAAAACCACATGATCATCTCAATCAATACAGAGAAAGCTTTCGACAAAATTCAACACCCATTTATGATAAAAAAAACCCTGCAGAAAGTAGGCATAGAGGGAACTTTCTTCACCATAATAAAGGCCATATCTGACAAACCCACAGCCAACATCATCCTCGATGGTGAAAAACTGAAACCATTTCCACTAAGATCAGGAACAAGACAAGGTTGCCCACTCTCACCATTCTTATTCAACATAGTTTTGGAAGTTTTAGCCACAGCAATCAGAGAAGAAAAAGAAATAAAAGGAATCCAAATTGGAAAAGAAGAAGTAAAGCTGTCACTGTTTGCAGATGACATGATACTATACATAGAGAATCCTAAAGATGCTACCAGAAAACTACTAGAGCTAATCAATGAATTTGGTAAAGTAGC
>NC_041219.1:33073540-33077863 GCF_002837175.3 Physeter macrocephalus | reverse complement strand
CTGAAAGAGAAATTAAGGAAACACTCTCATTTACCATTGCAACAAAAAGAATAAAATATCTAGGAATAAACCTACCTAAGGAGACAAAAGACCTATATGCAGAAAATTATAAGACACTGATGAAAGAAATTAAAGATGATACAAATAGATGGAGAGATATACCATGTTCTTGGATTGGAAGAATCAACATTTTGAAAATGACTACTACCCAAAGCAATCTACAGATTTAATGCAATCCCTATTAAACTACCACTGGAATTTTACACAGAACTAGAACAAAACATTTCACAATTTGTATGGAAACACAAAAGGCCCCGAATAGCCAAAGCAATCTTGAGAACGAAAAATGGGGCTGGAGGAATCAGGCTTCTGGACTTCAGACTATACTACAAAGCTACAGTAATCAAGACAGTATGGTACTGGCACAAAAACAGAAATATAGATCAACGGAACAGGATAGAAAGCCCAGAGATAAACCCACACACATATGGTCACCTTATCTTTGATAAAGGAGGGAAGGATATACAGTGGAGAAAAGACAGCCTCTTCAATAAGTGGTGCTGGGAAAACTGGACAGCTACATGTAAAAGTATGAAATTAGAACAATCCCTAACACCACACACAAGAATAAACTCAAAATGGGTTAAAGACCTAAATGTAAGGCCAGACACTATCAAACTCTTAGAGGAAAACATAGGCAGAACACTCTATGGCATAAATCACAGCAGGATCCTTTTGGACCCATCTCCTAGAGAAATGCAAATAAAAACAAAAAAAAACAAATGGGACCTAATGAAACTTAAAAGCTTTTGCACAGCAAAGGATACCATAAACAAGACCAAAAGACAACCCTCAGAACGAGAGAAAATATTTGCAAATGAAGCAACTGACAAAGGATTCATATCCAAAATTTAGAAGCCACACATGCAGCTCAATACCAAAAAACAGACAACCCAATCCAAAAATGGCCAGCAGAACTAAATAGACATATCTCCAAAGAAGAGACACAGATTGCCAACAAACACATGAGAGAAATGCTCAACATCATTAATCATTAGAGAAATGCCAACCCAAACTACAATGAGGTATCATCTCACACCGGTCAGAATGGCCATCATCAAAAACTCTAGAAACGAAACGAAATTGAGTTATTTGTAGTGAGGTGGATGGACCTAGAGTCTGTCATACAGAGTGAAGTAAGTCAGAAAGAGAAAAACAGATACCGTATGCTAACACATATATATGGAATCTAAGAAGAAGGAAAAAAAAAGTTCATGAAGAACCTAGGGGCAAGACGGGAATAAAGACACAGATCTAATAGAGAATGGACTTGAGGATATGGGTTATACTCCAATAAAGATGTTTAAAAAAAAAAAAGAATCCGCCTGCCAATGCTGGGGACATGGGTTCGATCCCTGGTCTGGGAAGATTCCACATGCCGCAGAGCAACTAAGCCCGTGTGCCACAACTACTGAGCCCGTGTTCCACAACTACTGAAGCCTGCATGCCTAGAGCCGGTGCTCCTCAACAAGAGAAGCCACCGCAATGAGAAGCCTGTGCACCACAACGAAGAGCAGCCCCTACTCGCTGCAACTAGAGAAAGCCCATGCGCAGCAACGCAGACCAAACACAGCCAAAAATACATAAAATAAATGAAGAAAAATAAAAACAAATAGGTAAGCAAAGATAATTATGATAATTTACCTAACATTTCGACACAGTGCTAAGTGATTTAGAAGTATTATTGCATTTAATTCTCACAACAGCCCTATGAGGTAGGTATTAGAAACATCATTTCCATTTTCCAGATGTGGAAACTGAAGCATACATTAGGAAACTTGCCCATGGTCACATAGTTTGCGTGTGGTTACCATTTGAGTCCTGACAGACATACTAACAAGGAACATAGATTTGGGAGTTATATGAAAAAAACTTCAGATTATAATATGTCCACTGTTGGGAAGAACAGAGAATAAGATCCTCAAGGTTTTATTTTAGAGTGTTTACTTAGGATTCGTATAATTATTATTTCCCTAAAGTGGTAATTTCCAATATAAACCTAACAAATAGTTTATAGAGAGAAGAGGCAAAATTTACTGAACATTTTGGCTGGTAATCTGATGTCATATGAGATTAGAACACTGATTCTCAATCTTGGATCTGTGAATGCCAAGGGGTACACAAAAACAATGTGAATCCTTAAAATTGTTTTCACTATTTCAGAAAGCCTAATGAAATTACATATTTGCCTTTACTAAGGCTGTATAGACTAACTAAAACATCAAGTTTTTGTATTTGCCTAAATATCAACCCCTTATTTTATCACTGGCTGGTTTGTGCCAATAAAAATAGTTATCAGGTTGCTAAGTGAACATTTCTGATTTTTATTTCACCTTGATTATATCTTTTTTTCCTTATTTTTATTCTCCTCTGATTTATTTATTTATTTTTTTCTCCCCTGATGTAAAAAATTGAAGTAGATCATACATACGGAAAAGGGTGCTCATCATAAGTATACAGCTCTTTGAATTTACAAAGCAAAAACCAATGCAGCTACCACTTAGAATAAGAAATAGAACATTACTAGCACTCAGAAACACCCCTTGTGCATTCTTCCAAGTGGTAGTGGATATATACACATTTCTGTTTAATATAAACCTAGGAATAGTATAGCTAGATAATAGTGTATACATTTGTTTAGCTTTTCCCAGAGTGGTTGTAAAAATTTACACTCCTACTAAGAATATGTGAATGCTATCCTAACCATCATTTGGTATTGTTAGCATTTTAAATTTTAGCCATTCTAGCAGCTATATCTTTTTCATCTGTGATTTGTCTTTTCACTTTATTAACGCTGTCTCTGATGAATAGGAGTTGTTAATTTTAACTAAGTTATCAATCTTCTCCTTTGTGTTTAGTGTTTTTTGTGTCCAATTTAAGACATTTTGCCTACATCAAGGTGATGAGTTGTTCCTCTGTGTTAACTTTTATAAGTTTTATTATTCTTTTACAGTTAGATCTAATATTTATTAGGAATTGGTTTGTAGAAATGATGTGAGGTATATGTCAGTTTTCATTTCTCCATATTGACATTCAATTGAACTCATACCACTTACGGAAAAGATCATTCTTTTTCTACTGTTCTGCAGTGCAACTTTTAAAACATATATCTGGGCCTATTTTGTACTCTCTTCTGTTCCATTGGTTCATGTATTTATCCTTGTGCCAATACAACACTATCTTGATTTCTGCAGTTATCTTGATGTTTGATGGCATGCTTCTTCCCATCTCTTCAGGATTCTCTTGATATTTTTTCTATATTTTATCATCGGCGTGTTAATTTCCACAAAAAATCTGCTGGGATTTTTTTGGAATTATGTTGAATCTGTAGAAAAACATTGGGAAATTGACATATTTTTAATATTTTCTCCATGACCATGGTATATCTCTCTAAATTTTTAGGTCTTAGGTAATTTTTTTCCAGCTTTGTTGAGGTATGATTGACAAATAAAAATGGTATATAGTTAGGTTGTAAAACATGATTTTTAAGGTGTACATGTGATGATTTAATATACATTTACATAAATATTTCAAATAATGTTCTATAGTGTTCTCTGTAGAGATCTTGCATATCTTTCATTAGTTTTACTCCTAAGTATTTTATATTTTTGATGTTATTATAAATGTATCACTTAAAATATTTTTTGTCTGTTTTTTTCTGCTGTGTCTAAAAACAATTGATTTTTAAATGTTGACCTCAAATCTAATAATCTTACTATATTTCCTTATTAATTCTCATAATTTATCTGTATTCATTTGGGTCTTCTACATGATAATAGCAGTTTTATTTCTTCCTTTTCATTGCTTATATCTTTTATTTCTCTTTCTTTTCTATTTCACTGGCTAGGACTTACTTTAAATTGTTGGAGAGCAGTGGTGTTAGTGGCATCCTTTCTTAGCTTCTAGTCTCAAGGAGAAAGCTTTCATTACTTCACATACAATTAAGTATAATGTTTGCTGTAGGTTTTTAAAAAATGATTACTGAAGTAGAATATATATATAGGAAAGCATGCATATAATATTTATACAGCTCAATGAATTCTCATAAACAACACATTTGTGTCATAAGCACTCAGATCAAGAAATCAGCCCTCCTGAAGCTCTTCCCTTACTCATTTCCATTGACTATTCCCAAGGATTACCACTCTCCTAACTTCTAAATGCTTTAAGTTTTTTCTTTCAGTAGAAACTCTTTCATCAGTCTAAGGCAGTTCCATTTTATTGCTAGTTTGCTAAAGTGTCTTTTTTTTTTTTTTTTTTTTG
>NC_041219.1:33048285-33073453 GCF_002837175.3 Physeter macrocephalus | reverse complement strand
TGCAGCCATGGCTCACGGGCCCAGCCGCTCCGCGGCATGTGGGATCTTCCCGGACCGGGGCACGAACCCGCGTCCCCTGCATCGGCAGGCGGACTCTCAACCACTGCGCCACCAGGGAAGCCCGTGTCTTTTGTTTTAATCATGGATTGGTGTTGAATTTTATAGAGTGCTTTTCCTGCATACATTGAGATGATCATATAATTTTTCTCCCTCTCCCTCATACTGTTCCTGTAGTAAATTACATTGCATTATTAGAATAGACCCCACTTGATCTTCCCTTTTGTACTGGATTTGATTTCCTGATATTTCCTGAGTTCAGGGGTTTTGCACTCATGTTCATGAGTAGGATTTGCCTTTAATTTTGCTTTCTTGTAATGTCTTTGTGAGGTTTTAGCATTAATGTTATCCTGGCCTCAAAAAACACATTTGGAAGTGTTTCCTGTTTTTCTGCTTGATGGAAGATTAGTTGTAATACTGGTGTCATTTCTCTTAAGAATTTGGATGAACTGAAAGGTTAGTACAAAAAGTTGTCTGTAAGATGGATTAGAATGGGGAGGAAATGGACATAGGGAGTTCCACTGGTTTGTGTTATAATTCTGATGTAAGGTGATGATGGCTTTGATGTCTAGGTTGGTGGTATAGGAAGGGAAAGGGCAAATAATAGCAATATTAACAACATCTTGATTTATATAGCATTTTATAGCTTAAAAATTGCTTTTACTTGTTCTTTACAGTGGTCTTGGTGAATAGCAAATGTACGGAAAGGATGAATTGAAGATAACTGTAAGGTTTGGTGTTTAAGTTTCTGAGAGATTACTGTCCCACTGACTTAAGGATGTCAAGTTCTTTCTTTCTTTTTCTTCTTGTTTAAGAAGGATTACCAAACATATATGTTATTTTCTTCTTCCTTTCAATGAAAGAAGTAATATAAAAAAAGTAAATAAGTAGTGATGCTGGAAGTCAAGGAGAATGGCCTAAGGAGACCATAATTCCCTTATCTGTAAAATGAAATGAAAGGCTTTGATTAGGTGATGGCTACATTTTTCAGATTTCTAAACTTCTATTTATTATATAGGCTAAATAACAAATTTAGATCTTCTTCTGGTAATTTATTTCATAGAAGAGACCTGGGGGAACAAGTAGTAGTGTCATGCCTTTAAAAATTAATTTTTTGATAAATTACCATTAACATAATACAACATTTGGGGGCAAAAGTATTGGAATAAGGGGCAATGGTGTTGAAAATGCTAAGAAAATAATCAGCATTTGAAGCACAATGTGAGCCACTTAAATTACTTAACTGCTTGGGACAGCAAATGCACAAACAAATCAATGCAGCTAATCTTAATACAAGAAAATTGAGTAATGGGGAAATATGGCAGGGAACATTGGGAACAAAGTGAATTCTCGTAAAAATGAGGAAGAGTAGGTAAGCAGAAAAATGCTCATTTAAGTGCTATATGTTTCATAAAAGTATGCTAGGTACTTCTGTAATGGAGCCATAAAAAATTGTAGTACAGGGTGACTTCATTTAAAGTATTTGTAAATATTTTTCAGTTAGGAAGACCAGGCACAAAGTTAGGCAAAATGGCTTCAACTCCACCTCAGGAGTTCCTAGGTTGCCAGCCATAGAAACCAACTCTAGCTAAGGAAGCAGGAAAGGAATTTATTGGGATGTTTTTGAGTGGCTCCCAGAAGGGGCTAGAGACCAGGCTGGGGGCAGCATTAGGTGTCTGAACAGCAGGGTCCTCTCAATAGTCCTGTCACAGCTCCAGTTCTGGAACTTTATCTTTCCATTCTGAAGCCATTCTACTTCAAATCTAAATTTTGGAGAGAGTTTCATTGGCATAGCTTGTATACAATAGCTTGTATTATTACTTATACCTGTTTAGGAGAAAGCCAGGGTATGTTGATTTATAGTCCCAGTAAGAATGCACATAATAGGGAAGAGGGAGTTCTCTGGAATGAAATGAGGTGCTATTATCAAAAGAAGTAAGAGATGGATTCTAAGCAGGTGGATTCCCACTAATATTCACTATGTAGTCCAAGTTGAGGGGCAGGTCTAAGTAAAAGAACTTCTAATTTAGATTTAAATAAAGGTCAAAATAGCACTTTTTTGTTTGGTTTCTAAGGTAGTTTCTGCTTACTTTTTCCAGCTTCTACTGAATAAATCAGTGAGTTCATAAGTTTGCCTTATGGTCAAGCCCTTTTTCCTCTGCTTCTTACTTTCCTTCAGAGTTACAGTTACATGTGAACAAATTTCCAAAAACCATGACTTGCAGCTTTCACTTGCCTTCTAAGCATTCACAGCTGCCAGGATTTCCCAGTAACTCTTTTCCACTCTGTCCAGGATGTCTTAGCACTGAATGCTTCTGGAATTAAGACGGAAACTCTCAGACTTCTTTAAATACCAGATAAATAACCCAATTTTTTGGATGTCATTTTCCATAAACAGACTTGAATTAAGGGCTGTTATGAGTCCATGAGACCAAACTATAAAGGATGTTAAAATATTACTGGAGTAGATTACAAACATGGCAGTAGCAACTTCCCTGGCGGTCCAGTGGTTAAGACTCCGTGCTTCCACTGCAGGGGGGGCTCCTGTTCGATCCCTGGTCAGGGAACTAAGATCCCGCATGCTGCATGGCAAGGCCAAAAATAAATAAATAAATAAATACCATATGCCGCATGACGTGGCCAAAAAAAGAAAAAAAATTAAAAGAAACATGGCAGTAGTTAGCTCAGTTTTCCATAATGTGGCAAAGAATATAGATTCGAAGGGGAAACCAAATTATTTGCCTAAGATACCCATATACCTATCTGGCTCTGTCAGTTTCTCAAGCTGTCTAATAGCTAATCAACACTGATGCTCCTTGCCTAAAATTGTCTGGGAGCACAGTGTAATGGTGTGGGAGAATGGAACGATCACTAGGCAGAGGGTCAAGAGGCATAAGCTGTGGTTTGCCTTAGTTGTCTCTGCAAATTCTAAATTTGGGGAAAAGGAGTAGAGGAAAGCTATAGTTGCTCTCTGTCTGTAGTAGCTCAGGATCTAGGCAGGTTAGAGCTAACACACTAGTGTCTTCAGCCCATTCTGCTTTGGGAAGCTAATGATGGTATCCAAGCATGGAGACGTTCCTATATGCAAAACACTGTATCAGGATTTTAAAATATATTATTTATTTTATTTTTTATTTTTTAAAAATTGGAACATAGTTGCTTTACAATGTTGTGTTAGTTTCTATTGTACAACGAAGTGAATCAGCTATATAAATACATATATCCCCTCCCTCTTGGACCTCCCTCCCCCCCATCTAGGTCATCACAGAGCACTGAGCTGAGCTCCCTGTGCTATACAGCAGGCTCCCACTAGCTAGCTATTCCTGACAGCTGTCCAAGGTATATTATGTTATTCTCATTTCACAGGTCAGGATGCTGTCTCACAGGTTAAAAATTTGCCCAAAGTCAAATGGCTAGTAATTGAAAAATCTAAATTCAAATCCCAGTCCTATGTAACTCCAAAGCTCATGCTTTTTCTTTCTCCAAGAGAAGCTTCGAATCTATATAAAATCTGTTATTCATTTTTGTATCCTACTGTCTGACTCAGTATTTGTCACAGAGTAAGCTAGGAGGAAAGATTAGTGAAGGAAACAATGTGAACAAAGGCACAAGGTATGAAAGCTCAGGTATATTCCACTTAATAATATGTAGTCCAGTGGTTTGAACGTAGAGTATGTGAAAGAGATTATATGATGTCATTTTGAAAGTTAGATTGAGGTGGGATCATGAAACGCTTTGATGATTAGGTCAAAGGATTTTAGATATTTTCAGTAGTCATTGTGAAGCCCCTGAAGATTTTTGAGCATTGAAGTAGCAGGAGCACAGTTGTGCTGTAGGAATATTAATTTTGGTAATAGTGGATAGAATGAATTGGGGGTTAAGAGATTAAAGGCAAGGAGACCAGCTAGGTGTTTGCAACAAATTAGGAGAGAGGGCTTGAGAATCCAAACTTTGGGATGGATTAGAGTGGAATTGGAAAAGGGGATATACTTTTGATAAATATTTTGCTATTATACTTTAAGTTATCAATACCTTGATATGATGGCAGGGAAAGAAGGATCACTTTGAAATTTAAAGCTTAAAACATTGGGAAAATGACAACATGCCAACCACAGGGAAAAAGTCAAGGGGTGGAACCATTTTTCCTAAGTTAGGGGAAAATGAGTTTAGTTTGCAGGGTTGTTGAGTTGGAGGTGCAAAGGACATCATTGGCAGGGCCTGGAAATGCATGATTGGACTTTGGAGAAAGGTCAAGGATTGATAAAGAAATTTGAGAGGCACCCACATAGGAAACCAGCAAAAGGAAAAAATCACTATCTAGAGGTCAGCCTATATATGAATGAATGGTACAGCTTACATGGAATACGGTGTTAATTGTTAGTTCCTAACAAGGACTGCCTCTCTATTCCTCGTGACAGCTGGGTCTAGGGATGGAGAATTCTGTACCATACTGTTCTTTCCATCTGGTCTAGGAATACTGGGTGAGCTCTCTGAAGACATTTGTTAAGAACTGATAACTAAATTCAAGGGAGATGAATCCTGTTTTTCCTTCTCCTTGTCAGTTTCTCCACCTTTGCATTGTCTTTCTTTCACTCCCCTTCTACCCTACTAGTTTCCGTATTCTCACACTTATTTATTCAGTACAAATTTTTGGTGGTATGGTGTAAGAGAAAAATAGAATGGATTGCAGCATTTGGATGTTGAGTGGGAAGATGAAAGCAGTGCATGGAATAATTTATTATTCTGTATTAAAGATCCTAGCATTTCCCCACACTTGAATTGTACTTTATATATTTGATAACTGAACGGCATTCATAGTATCTAGTTGCATTAAGAGACGTATGAACAAGCTGGACTAGTCAGCATCATAGAAAACATGAGAAAATTTTTAGGACATGTTTGCCTCGGCAGAATAATAGCACCTTTGTTCAGGTGACTATTAGAGAGACAAAAATAAAAATATTTAAAAGCATAGGAGCTGGGTTTTTTAGCTGTCTTAAGTCTACCTTTGTGTTTTTCTTTATTGTTATTATGTACATAAGACAGATGTTCTGCTTTAAATGTTGCCTTGGAAAAAAATTCAGTGCTGATTTTGACTATTGGAGAGCCTTTCGTGTTTTTCCACTCTGAAACTTGCTCTGTGCTTTCTTTTTTTAAAAAATAATCCGTTTACAAATACGGTCCTGAAATGATTTGTTTCCTTTTTTATGCATAAGAGCATGCTCATTGGAACCATATTGTGTGTGAAGATAGTCATTTGTTCCATTTTGTGCACCTGATGGTGAGCAGAAAATCTTTTTAACCTCTTTCTTTGTAAAAATGATTTATACAACACCACTTCAGAATTCAGTGTTAACAGTAAAATTACTTCTAGAGATATTACAATGAAGAATAAGAGAAAACCCACTATGTTAAAAATGAATAATGCGTTTATTTTCATCTTGGCTCCACTCCCCACCAGCTTCTTATTTGGCTACTGAAAGGGATGCAGTAAGATTCCCCAAAAGTGTTAATTCTTTTTCTGGAGCTGGTCCAGTAGCATGTCAAAAGAATTTTGAAAAGAGCATTTGCTTATGTTTAACAACTTTAGAATATGTAATAGGATGTATTAATATGCTTTTAAAAGGAGCATGGGTAGATCATGAAGAACATAAAAGAAGTGTGTGAACTGCTTTATTGTTGGTCATGATTAAAATTGTTTGCATGTGAACAGATTTAATTGTTTACAAAATCTGTATAATACTATGAACAGAATGGGATGATGGGGGAGGGAGACATAAAAGCTTTTAGCCTGATTATGATTCATAGATGTTCCTCTAATAAATAGCTTTCCCTATATAATCTGAGAGAAAAATAGCAATGAAAACAATTCACTACTTATAGACAACTAAAAATAATTCTATTGATTCTATATTTTTAATTGTATGTTAATCTGGATCAGGAGAGTAACAAGACTCTTTAGAAAATGAATAAGGTGTCTACAGATTCTTTAGGAGGATCAGTGACAGGGTAACTAGATATCCTTTTTTTAAAGAAATTGCCCTTCTTAAAAATTTGATTTACTATCCAAAGGAATTTTTCTTCTTTTATTTTAAGTGGTTATATGAAAAGAATAGGAAAGATATAACTATCTTTTTTTGGGGGGGGTGGGGGGTGCCTCAGCACAGAGTTGAGTTTATTATATTCCTCAGTTCTTGGTACAATCAATATCAGCATTCTCTCACTTTTTAAAAATTTTATTATTATTTTACTGTTTATAACTTAATACTCAACTTCCATTTCCAATTCCTTTTACAGGTTTTCACTTTACATTGGTCAGATATGTATGGGTGGGTCTTTAATAATAGGTAGAGTTGCATTGTTTAGGGAATGTGCCTAACTGTTGTGGTAGTCTTATTGCTCTAATCTCTAGTCTCACACACTTTTAAACCATTCTCCAAGTGTCCTCCAGAGGGATGTTTCTAAAATATAAATTTGATCATGTCAGTTGACTACTTAAGATTCTTGACAGACTTTCCCTTTCTTTAAGAGACTCTTCATAAGTTAAATCCCTGTTTGTTCCTCCCAACCATCTCTTATCAAACTCACCACCTCTTCACTAAACTTATTACATTTTTGCTGAAGATCCCATGATGGTTCATGACCCTGGCCTTTGCACAAAGTCTTCCTTCTGTTTGTATAATCTGTCACCAACCTTATACCTCCCTCTACTCTACCTGGAAAATCGTTTTTTTTTGTCTTCATGACACAACTCAAGTGCTCATCTTCTTTTATTATGAGGCTTCCTCCAGACTTTTGTAGGCTGATTTGGTCTGTATCATTTGCCTTTGTGTCTTCACTGAACCTGAAATAGAATTTTGTCATAATACCTGTAACACTTTTTAAAAAAATTTCTATGTTTGTGTCCCTTTTCTAAGTTCTGAAATCTAAAAGAGAAAGGGAAACTATCTTAGTCAACTTTTTAAGATAAATAGTGTTTCCAGATTCCCCCCAAATATTAATCTTTGGGATTCAGGAATGAGAAATTGTAGTTCTTAGGAATTCTTGAGAATTCCTGAAATTGTAAGTTGTTCTTAAAATATTTCCAACAGTCTTTATATGCTATATCTATTATGAATATCTTAAAAATTTGTTTAATATATGAAAAATGTTAAGTTTAGTAGTGTTTATAAAGAACCGTAACCTACAGTGAATATTCGAACACAAGAAAATACCAGTGAATGGTTACGGGGCTTTTCGAATTATATAACATTCAGATCTCCTAGGAAAGATGACAGTACCACAAAGAACCACATGTCACATTGCCAAAGTAAGGACTTATTTTGTTTCCAAAACCTGTTATTCCTTGAAACACTATTCATA
Source organism: Physeter macrocephalus (assembly GCF_002837175.3). Taxonomy (NCBI): domain Eukaryota; kingdom Metazoa; phylum Chordata; class Mammalia; order Artiodactyla; family Physeteridae; genus Physeter; species Physeter macrocephalus. The sequence continues at coordinate 33,066,034 of NC_041219.1, read as the reverse complement.
AGATTTGTATAAAGTATATTATGCACATAAATGTATTTATATTTATTTTATTTGCAGTAGTGATTCACTGTTGGCAACCAACAGGGCCATGAACATACACTTAAAATTTTTTTTAATTGAAGTATATAGTTGATTTACAGTATTATATTAGTTTCAGTTGTACAAATAGTGATTCAATATTTTTATAGATTATACTCCATTTAAAGTATTAGAAAACAATGGCTATATTTCCCTGTGTTGTTCAATATATCCTTGTTGCTTATTTATTTTATACATAGTAGTTTGTAACTCTTAATCCCTTACCCTATCTTTCCCCTCCCCACTTCCTTCTCCTCTCTGGTAACCACTAGTTTGTTCTCTATATCTGACTCTGTTTCTGTTCTGTTATATAATTCATTTGTTTTAGTTTTTAGATTCCACATGTGATTGATAACATAGAGTGTTTGTCTTTCTCTATTTCACTAAACATAATACCCTCTAGGTCTATCCATGTTATTGCAAATGGCAGAATTTCATTCTTTTCTATGGTTGAATAATTTTCCATTATATATATATATGTATATATATATACATATATATATATATGTATATATATATATACCACCTCTTATTTATCCATTCATCTGTTGATGGACAGTTGGGTTGCTTCTATATCTTGGCTGTTGTAAATAATGCTGCTGTGACAATTGGGGTGCATGTATCTTTTCAAATTAGTGTTTTCATTTTCTTTGGATATATACCCAGCAGTGGAATAGCTGGATCATACGGTAGTTCTATTTTTAGTTTTTTTGAGGAACTTCCATACTGTTTTCCATAGTGGCTGCACCAACTTATAGTCCCACTAACAGTGTACTAGGGTTCCCTTTTTTCCACATCCTCGCCAACATTGGTTATTTATAGACTTTTTGATGATAGCCATTTTGACAGGTATGAGGTGATGTCTCATTGTGGTTTTGATTTGCATTTCTTTGATGACTAGTGATGCTGAGAATTTTTTCATGTGCCTGTTAGCTATCTGTTTATCTTCTTGGGAAGAATGTTTGTTCAGGTCTTCTGCCCATTTTAGTGGGGGTGTGGGCTAGTCTGTAAACAACAGAAATTTATTCTCACAGTTCTGGAGGCTAGGAAATCCAAGGTCAAGGTGCCTGCAGATTTGGTGTCTGGTGAGGACCCCTTCCTGGTCCATTGACAGCCTTTTCTCCCTGTGTTCTCACACAGACAGAAAGGGTGAGGGGGCTCTCTGGGGGCACTAATCCCATTCATGAGGGCCCCACCCTTGAGATCTAATCAACTCCCAAAGACCCCACCTCCAAATACCTTCACATTGGGGATTAGGTTTCAATATATGAATTTGTGGGGACATACATTATTTATTCAATCTGTAGCAAATAGCAAGCACTTATACAGTGTCTACTGTATGCCAGATTTTGTTTTAGGTAGTTTGCATGGATCCTCCAGTGTCCAGCCCTGGTGGTCAGTAACTCAGTAAGTCTTGGGAGGTGCATATTGAGGTGGAGAACAGAAGGCAGAGGGGTTGATGGGACTTGGTGAATGGGTTTATTTAGGAAGAAGGGTCAAAGAGCATGGTCCTGAAATGCCAGTCCGTGAACCTGTTACCACTCTCATCTAGGTGCCCTTGTGAACTTTAAACCTGGCAGCAGGGCTTCCCTGGTGGTGCAATGGTTGAGAATCTGCCTGCCAATGCAGGGGACATGGGTTTGAGCCCTGGTCTAGGAAGATCCCACATGCCGTAGAGCAACTAAGCCCGTGCACCACAACTACTGAGCCTGAGCACCTGCAGTCCATGCTCTGCAACAAGAGAATCCACTGCAGTGAGAAGCCTGCATACTGCAACAGAGTAGCCCCCACTCGCCAAAACTAAAGAAAGCCCATGCACAGCAACGAAGACCCAATGCAGCCAAAAGTAAATAAATAAATAAATGTATAAAAAATAAAAAAATAAAAACTGGCAGCAGTGGGGATTCCAGTGAAGGGAGGACTGGGAGGCAGAGGGACAGAGTGGTTGGTGGAGGTGAGCGGGACCTGAGTCCCAGGCCATGTCCACCTTCTTGGCCCCAACCATGAGCAGGGGGAGAGGGTGTTAGGCAGTGCCTCTTGGACCCATCTCTTTCCCCGTGAGTCTTCCTGCAACTCAGGCTGGGCTTTTAATTCTCAGAATGCTTTCATGAAACTTAAATCCACTAGTAAATTTAGAGAGTAGGGAGAGGGACAGTCAGCTACATGATAAAGAGCAAGCTGCTGTCCAGGTTAGAATTTAGTCTCTGACTATGGTGTTGAAGGTGGATCTTACAGAACACATGCTCATACACAGATCAGATGCACACTAACACACAGACACACACAGACTCACATTCTTATACTCCTGTAAATCTCACGCTCATACACATACTCACACAGTCACAGACCTGCACAAAACACACATATTCACACACTCATTTATACACATGTGCTCACACATGTACACACTCACAGTCCTGCCTAGTTTTTAAACTTTTTTTTTTTTTGGTAGGGTTGGGCTTAGGGTTAGGGTTTGAGTTGTATGAGCTGTTTATATATTTTGGATATAACCCCTTATAAGACACCAAATCTGCAGGCACCTTGCTGTTGGACTTCCCAGCCTCCAGAACTGTAAGAATAAATTTCTGTTGTTTATAAATATATCCAAAATATTCTCCCATCTGTCTTCATTTTGTCAATGGTTTTCTTTGCTGTGCAAGAGCTTTGAAGTTTAATTAGGTCCCATTTGCTTATTTTTGCTTTTGTTTCTTTTGCCTTAGGAGACAGATCCAAAAAATATTGCTAAGATTTATGTCAAAGAGTGTTTTGCCTTTTTCTTCCAGGAGTGTTACAGTTTCAAGTCTTAGATTTAGGTCTTTAATTGATTTAGGGTTTATTTTTGTATATGATGTGAGAAAATGTTCTAATTTCATTCTTTTACATGTAGCTGTCATTTTCCCAGCACCACTTATTGAAGAAACTGTTTTTTCTCCATTGTGTATTCCTGCCTCATTTGTTGTAGATTAATTGATCACAGGTGTCTGGGTTTATTTTTGGACTCTTTGTTCTGTTCTATTGATCTATGTATCTGTTTTTGTGTCAGTACTATGCTGTTTTGATTACTATAGCTTTGTAGTACAGTCTGAAGTCCGGGAGTGTGAAACCTCCAGCTTTGTTCTTTTTTCTCAAGATTGCTTTGGCAATTTGGGAATTAAATTTTAGGATTTAATTGAAATCAAATAAAATCAGTTGTGTGGTTACATATGCATTTTAGAATTGTTTTTTCTAGTTCTATGAAAAATGTTGTGGGTATTTTGATAGGGATTGCATTAAATCTGTAGATTGCTTTGGGTGGTATTTTAATAATATTCTTCTGATCCAAGAGCATGGGATATCTTTCCATTTCTTTGAATAATCTTCAATTTATTTTATAGTGTTTTATAGTTTTCAGAGTATAGGTCTTTCACTTCCCTGGTTAAGTTTATTCCTAGGTTTTAAAAATTTTTGATGTAATTTTAACTGGGATTGTTTTCTTGCTTTCTGATAGTTCATTATTAGTTTATAGAAAAGCAACAGATTTATGTATATTAATCTTGTATCCTGAAACTTTACTGAATTCATTTATTTTTTCTAGTAGTTTTTTGTGGAGAGTTTAGGGTTTTCTATATAGACTATCATGTTATCTGCAAATACTGACAGTTTTACATCTTCCCTTCCAATTTGGATGCCTTTTATTTCTTTTCTTGTCTGATTGCTGTGGCTAGGACTTCCAATACTATGTTAAATAGAAGTGGCAAGAGTGGGCATTCTTGGGGACTTCCCTGGTGGTGCAGTGGTTAAGAAGCCACCTGCCAATGCAGGGGACATGGGTTCAAGCCTTGCTCCAGGAAGATCCCACATGCTGTGGAGCAACTAAGCCTGTGCACCACAACTACTGAGCCTGCACTCTAGAGCCCATGAGCCACAACTACTGAGCCTGCATGCCACAACTACTGAAGCCCGCACTCCTAGAGCCCATGCTCCACAACAAAGAGAAGCCACCGCAATGAGAAGCCCGCACACTGCAACAAAAAGTAGTCCCTGCTCACTGCAACTAGAGAAAGCCCGTGCAGCAACAAAGACCCAATGTGGCCATAAATAAATAAAAAAAATTAAAAAAAAAAAAAAAAAAAGAATGGGCATCCTTGTCTTTTTTCTGAATTTAGAGGAAAGGCTTTTAGCTTTTTACTGTTGAGCATGATGTTAGCTGTGGGTTTGTCATAATGGCCTTTATTATGTTGAGATGTGTTCTCTGTATACCAGCTTTGATGAGAGTTTTTTATCATGAATGGATGTTGGATTTTGTCAAATGCTTTTTCTGCATCTATTGAGATGATCCTGTGATTTTTATTCTTTGTCTTGTTAATATGGTGTATCACATTGATTTGTGAATATTGAGCCATCCTTGGATCCCTGCAATAAATCTCACTTGATCATGGTGTATGGTCCTTTTTATATATTGTTGAATTCAGTTTGCTAATATTTTGTTGAGAATTTTTTGCATCTATATTCATCAGAGATATTGGCCTGTAATTTATTTTTATTTTTATTTTTTGTAGTGTCTTTGTCTGGTTTTGGTATCAAGGGTAATGGTGGCCTCATAGAATGAATTTGGGAGTGTTTCATCCTCTGCAATTTTTTGGAATAGCTTGAGAAGGATAGTCCTGGTGGGATAATAGGAGGGCTGTGGGAAGCCTGGACTCTGCTCATGAGTAGTGCTAACATTCTTGCTTACTCCTGGTACAGGGCATAGAGGGTGGATTGAAACTGCACAGGTGGCTGGCTGGTTTCCCCCAACTGCCTTGGCTTGCACCCCAGCCTGAGCCAAGCGACTGCGCTGACCCCACTTAATTCATAACGCAGCTCCATATCAGGATGAGGGCTGCTGCTTGCTGAAGGGAGAGCTCAGGTGTGAGGGACAAAGGTTGCTCAGACCTGAAGTGGTGTCTGAGCAGGGAAGGGGCAGCCGTTTCTGGTACTTACACAGGTAGAGCATCAGAAGCAGTCTGGTTCTCTGACTGTGGCCTGAACATGTTATGGCTAGGACTTTTCTTAAATTATTTTCAATACTGTATTTCTGCCACAGAAAACCAAGCCAACAGAGTAGTTTTCTATATTTTGATGATTTTCAGGGCTTCAAATGGTAAGGGTAGAAAAAAACTCAGTTCAGTTCCACACCAGAATTGTTTCTGGAGCTGGAAAATATAGAGGTAGAGAATGACTACTGAGTCAGAATATTTGGTCCTTGTCATGTCATGGAGAACTAAAATTTAGAGTGAAAATATAATACCCCATTAGTGCAGATTTTTTTGGAAAGTCAAAAAGGAATAAGAAAGGAGGAACATATTATTTAGTTACTCTTGTGCTCTTTAATTTTCATTATACTAATTCTTGAATTTTTATCAAATGTTTTTGATTTATTTTAGTTGTGGGGAACTTGGACTAGAGTGTATATCTGTGGCTGATTAAGAGTATGTTTAACTAGCTTCTGAAAAGGATTTTCCCATATGTCTTTGTCAAAAGCAATAAAAACTATTAATTTTAAGCTTGTCATTAACATAGTCTTCACTAAAGAAGAGCAATCAAGCAAATTTAATCTATTCATACAAAATTAACTCTGTCCCTTGAGTCACTTAACATAATTGGGGTATTTCTTCTTTGGATTATAAAATATTTCCAGCTCTTCTGTAGGGATAAAAAAGAAAGACAAAAATAAGAATCATATATTTATAAAAACCTAGAATTATTGATATGTTTTATGTATTAAAAATTTGAGTTAGATGATAGAGAATTTGGTTTATTTTGAAGTCATACATGTAAAACAAAGGCTACAGCAAGAGGATAGAACTCTCAGGTTACTAGGAGATTTAAGATGTGTTAGAGACAAGAAAGAGTTTATAAAAATAAATAATTCAGAGACAATGAATGGACATTTTTGAAAAATAAACCAGTGATTTAAAATACCATTAAAATAATTATTTCAGGATGCAAGGAAAAAAAACAAAGAAAGAAATGAGAGAAAAAAAGATGTATGTGATATATCTGGGGATCTAACATTCTAGTCATAGATGTTCTAGAAAGGGAAAATAAGTATCAATAGATAGAGGAAACAATAATAAAACATTATTAAATGTTTCATTATTTCATTATTAAACAATAATAAAACATTTCCCTGAAATGAAGACAAACTTGAATCTTTCATTGAAAGTGCAGAGAAAATGCTGTTGACCTGAGACTAATAAACTGCTAGTTATTTCTCTAGCAAAATGGGTTTATTTGGGATCAACAAAGTATTGCAGTTTGGGGTTTGCAACCGTGGTGAGCTACACATGCAAGTCCTATATAGCTAGGTGAGGAGAACTCTTTTAAAGAGGGGAAAAGGAAGTTGGGAGGGGTATAGTGAACAAAGAGTCCATTGGAGGAATTGAAATTTGGAAATATAGTGGCTTTTCATTGGCTGAGCTCTTGCCAGGCAAGAAGGGGAAGTGTTTCTTCTTCCTTTTGGGCTGTGCTATCATCATAGAGCATGAGAGTGCCCTCTTCTGGCCTCCTGTCTGTTTAAATTGAGGTTTCTGTTTATTAAATTTTCAGTGTTAACCAAAACTATTGAGAGAAAAAAACTACACTTAGATATATCCCAGTGGAATTTCTAAATCCTATGGACAAAGAGACATTTTATAAGATTTTAGACTGAAAAAGCAAGTACTGTCTTTTCAGTCTAAATGGAGAAAAAATCAAATTGATATTGGTCTTCTTGTCTGTAACAGTGGATGCTAAAAGACAGTGGAGCAGTGTATTCAGAATTCCACAGGAAAAATATTCTGACAGTATTGTATGCATTCAATTTATAGATGTGTAGCTATTTTTTATGTACTGTGATATCGTGACTTGTAATAAGAAATATATATATTTGGTCTTTGTCCAGTTTCTGGCACAGAGCTCCTAAAACCCTAGGAATTTCCTAAGAGATAAGAGCAATAAAGGTATCTTTGTCATATTAATGAGGTGACTTTTGGACTGCACCTAAGGATAAGGGTTGGTTGCCAGGAGACCCAAGTGATTAGAGGGTTAGAACTTTGAGTCCCACCTCTGTGACCACAGAGAAGGGGAGAGGGACTGGAGGAACCAATTTCTAATGCCATTGATTTAATCAATCATGCTTATGTAATGAAGCCTTCATAAGAACTCCCAAAGGACTGGGTTTAGAGCAGGGGTCCCCAACCCCCAGGCCGAGGACCGTGGGCCATACAGCAGGAGGTGAGCAGTGAGCTAGCAAGCGAAGCTTCATCTGCCTCTCCCCATCGCCCATTGCTCCCCATCCCTCACATTACCGCCTGAACCATCCCCACCGGCCCCACCTGTGGAAAAATTGCCTTCCATGAAACCGGTCCCTGGTGCCAAAAAGGTTGGAGACCGCTGGTTTAGAGAGCTTCCAGGTTGGTGAATATGGGGCGACTGGGGGAGAGTGGTGCACCTAGAGAGACCATGGAAGTTCTGTGCCCTTTTCCCTTACCTTGCCCTATATATCTCTTTAGCTGGCTGTTTCTGAGCTATATCCTCTTATAATAAACCAGTAATCTAGTAAGTGAAATGAGTTCTGAATTCTGTGAACTGTTCTAGCAAATTAATTGAAGCCAAGGAGGGGGTTGTAGGAACCTCTGATTTATAGCCAGCTGCTCAGAAGTATAGGTGACAACCTAGACTTGTGATTGGCCTCCTGAGTTGGAGGGGGTCATTGGAATCTCCAGTTTGTAGCTGGTTAGTCAGAAGCACAAGTAACAACCTGGGCTTGAGATTGACATATGAAGTGGAGGGCAGTCTTGTGGGACAGAGCCCTTTACCTGCGGAACATGATGCTATCTCTGGGTAGATAGTGTCAGAACTGAGTTGAATTAAGTTGAATTCTCAGACACCATGCTGGTGTCTGAGAATTGTTTGGTATTGTGTGGGAACCCTCCCCCACCCAGCCCCTACACACATTGGAATTAGGTCCAGGAACCCAAGAAAGGTACCAAGATAGACTTCTCAGACAAAATTCCACAAGGAAGTTCTCTGGCCAAATGAAGTTGAATCAGAATAAATACCTCAAGTAAAGGTGAATCAGAATAAATATCTCAAGTAAAGGAAAGATTAATGGATATAACTGAAATAATTGAAAATTCTTATGTCATGAGGTATAAATCTTACAAAACAATTTTTTTTTTCAGTTTCTATTACCACTGTGTTCTGTAGAAATTCTCTTGCCTGGTGAATGAATAGCATACTCTTTAATGACATCTAACTCTAATTCTATACGTTTTTACTTTCTTTTATTAAAATAGTCACATTCCAGCTATTAAGACTTACTCTTGCTCATTTTGTTTAAATAAACCCACAGAGAAGTACATACATAATTGTAAAATACAATGAATTATATTACATCACATCTATTACATGAGCATGATTGATTAAATCACTGGCCATTAGAGATTGGTTCCTCCAGCCCCCCTCCCCTTCTCTGAGATCACAGAGGTGGGACTCAAAGTTCTAACCCTCTAATCACTCGGTTGGGTCTCCTGGCAACCAACCCCTATCCTTAGGTGCAGTCCAAAAGTCATCTCATTAATATGACAAAAGATACCTTTATTGCTCTTATCTCTTAGGAAATTCCTAGGGTTTTAGGAGCTCTGTGCCAGAAACTGGACAAAGACCAAATATATATATTTCTTATTACAAGTCACGATATCACAGTACATAAAAAATAGCTACACATCTATAAATTGAATGCATACAATACTGTCAGAATATTTTTCCTGTGGAACTCTGAATACACTGCTCCACTGTCTTTTAGTATCCACTGTTACAGACAAGAAGACCAATATCAATTTGACTTTTTCTCCTTTTAGACTGAAAAATCAAGAAATAGAATTTTACTAACACTCCAGAAACCCCAGTTGTGCTGTGCTCTACTTACTATACCCTCTAAGGGTAATTATTGTCTTGATTTCTAACACAGTAGATTAGCTTTCCTCATTTTGAACTTATTCAGATGGAACATACCATGTGATTCTTTTACATATGACTTTTTTTTGCTCAATTTTATGTTTGTAAAACTCATTCATTTGTGGAGAATAATTTATTCCTTTTCATTGCTGTGTAGTATTCTCTTGTACTTTGTGAATATACTACAGTTTATTCTTTTTTACTATTATGAATAGTATATGCTTGTACATGTCTTTTGGTAAATATAGGTAAGAATTCTTGAACTGCTAATCATAGGGTGTGCATATATGAATTTTTAAATTATTTAATTAAATACATAATTTTTATGTATTTAATTTTTAAATAAATACTGTTAAATAACTTTTCAGTGTTTGAAAAGTTATGCTATGTTTCTGCTAGCAGCATATGAGAATTCTAGTTGCTTCACATCCTTGCTAAAACTTGGTTTTCATTTTAGTCATTCTGGTGGATGTAGCGGTATCTCGTTGTGGTATTAATTTGCGTTTTTCTTGATGACTAATGAAGTTGAGCAGTTCTCTGTGTGTGTGTATGTGTATGTCTGACAAGGGTCTTGTAAGCAGACACATAAAGAACTCCTAAAAATCAATTAAAAAAAATTTTTAATGGCACACAACCTAATGCAAAGTGGACAAATATTGAACAGGCATTTCAGAAAATAGATAGCAAATAGACACAATTATCTTCTCTCACTCTGTTGTTTTGTCTTTTTATTGTGTTAATGGTGTCCATTGATGAAAAACAGTTTTTTTAATGTAGTCCAGTTGGTCAAGTATTTTCCTTTATGGTGCTTTTTGTCTACTTCCTTCATGGAAATTTTTGTTTGAAGGTCATGGATATATTGTATTTTCTCTAGTAGTTTTATTGCTCTATTTTTCATATTTATATGTATAATTAATCTAGAATTTATTTTTATATATAACAAGGTGGGGGTTGAGATTCATTTTTTTAATATAGATATCAAATTGACTCAGCATTATTTAATAAGAAGACCATAATTGCCTCATTGTACCTCTGTATCACTTTTGTCATAAATCAAGGGGTCATATAGATTGGAGTCTATTTCTGGGCTCTATTCTGTTCCATTGATCTATTTATGTCAACACCTCACTGTCTGAACTGTACTGTTTTACATTAAGTCTTGATATATGGTAGTTTAGGTCTTCAGTTTTGTTGGTCCCGTCCGTTTGAAAACTTCATTCTCATGTTTCATTCAAAGCTTTCTCCCTTTGTATTGTGTGAAGGGGAATATGTAGACAGCACTCCTACCTCTTCCCTCACCTTCCTGTTCCCTCTGCACCTGAATCCCCTCTTCACTTTTCTAGGAGGAGGGCAAAGGGCCAAAAGATGTCTTCTTATACAATGTGACAGCCCATGGCAAGGTTTTTGACCCTTTTCTCCTTGTCATTATTACTAAACTGGTTTGTCCACAGCTTCCCACAGGTAGATGCTGCCACACCTAGCAGGAAGCCTCAGGCAGTATTCCTCTAGTGCCTTTTTACCTCCTGCTGCATTGATTGATGGTCTGCCTTTGGCTCCCAATTGCATCTACCATTTGCTACCCCAATTTAGGCTCCCCTGGGTCTGGACAGAATCCATATTCCATACTTTTAGAAAATATGCTTTCTGACCAGGAACTGTTTGCCATTCCAGACCAATGTTTCCCCATCTTCTTTCTCTACTCCCACTCTGCCTCAACTCCAGAAGGTCTGGGGTAGGTCAGCAAAGAGAATGTTTAATCCTGGATAGAACTTATCAGTTATTCCTTCTTACAGACACTCCCCAACTTTTTTCTTGGTACCCCCCACTTCCCTGGGCTTTGGGGAGGGAAATCAGTTAAGTGTTTTTCCCCTACACTTAGAGGAGGGGAGGAGAACAGACAGCCTCTCTACGCAAAGACTACATTCCCCCAAATGTGACCATATTATACTCCTGGTGACTTAAAGAAAAATGAACAACACAAGAGTTGTAAATTTAAGTTGTATTCAGGGAAGAGGACTATAGTCCAGGAGACAGCCTCTCAGTAGCTCTGAGAAAATTGCTCTAAAGGGATAGGAGAGAAGCGAATATTTATATGATTTGGCTAGGGACTACGTGCAGTCAAGCATACTGATTTGGCTAGGGACTACGTGCAGTCAGGTATACATCTTGGTAAAAGATTACTGCTAGTCACAAAGAACAGATATCTCAAGTTAATGATTTTAGTGCTCTTCTGTGTATGGGAAGATGCAAGAATCTGGGTTCATTAAAGTTCTTCCTGAGATATACATCAACTCTCTAAGGGGCTTGTTTTTTCAAAGCACAGAATGCCTAATCCTGTTTTGTTTTTTTTTTGGTATGCAGGCCTCCCTCTGTTGTGGCCTCTCCCGTTGCGGAGCACAGGCTCCGGACGCGCAGGCCCAGCGGCCATGGCTCACGGGCCCAGCCGCTCCGCGGCACGTGGGATCCTCCCAGACCGGGGCGCAAACCCGGCTCCCCTGCATCGGCAGGCGGACGCGCAACCACTGCGCCACCAGGGAGGCCCCCTAATCCTGTTTTTTATCCTGAATTCCTCTCAGGGTGCATTGTTGGTCAGCAGCTACAGTGGCTAATGATTTATTCCTTATAGAACTGGTTGGTGAGCAACATTCTTTGTTTTATACTCTCAGTCCTTCTTTCTTATCTCTCAAAGTTAAAGACTCCTTGCAGATCTGAGGTGGAAGAATATCATGCCAGTACCTATGCCTTTCATGAACATGGCTATCCTTGTTGTAGTCCTTGTGACTGTTGGTTACCTCAAGGCAGCAAAAGATATTAACCATATTACATATAATCTTGTTAAATAAGAAACCACGTTGAGCAGGAAACTAGTAAAACCTAAATCACTGTTGATAATATGGTTGTAAAATATAACACAATTATTAGGAAATGTTTCTGAAATAAAAGTCATAAAGAGGAAATAGTAATATAGCATTAAAATTCCACATTATTTCATCAAGCCTTTGGGGTGAAGATGAGAAAAGAAAGATGCAAATTATACTTTGTTAAGGATGGACATGGTTACGATTTAATTCTTGACACCAGTAAGAAATATCAGTTTAATGTATTTGCAAAAAAGTAGAGGACTAATATAATAGAAATAAAATGATAAGGAAGAATAACTAGAGAAGAATAAAGAAATGAAGAAAGCTTGAACATGAAAACAGAAAAAAGAGAAGAGGAAAAAAGAACAGTATAATAAAGACATTACATAAAATTTAGTCATAGGAATAATACCAAATGTAATAGAGACACAGATGTAGAGAACAAACTTATGGACACCAAGGGGGGAAAGTGGCGGGGGTGTGGTTGTGGGATGAATCGGGAGATTGGGATTGACATATATACACTAATATGTATAAAATGGATAACTAATAAGAACCTGCTGTATAAAGAAATAAAATTCAAAAAAAAATTAAAAGACAAAGTTTCTTAGATTATAAAACAAAAAAAGCCAACCGTGGCTATGCTGTTTTCAAGAGATATAGCCAAGATAAAATGATAGAAATAGAAGGAAAATAAATGGATAGTCAAAACTATACCAGTTATATATAAACAAAGAGAAAGCTGAGCTGGCACTATTAATAACAGACAAAATATATTTTAAAATAGAGACCATTATATGGAATTAAACCAGTTTTTTGGTAATAAATACATAATTTATAAAGATGTATCATTCTTTTGCTCAACTGAAGAATATAACAAAACAAGCAAATTTAGAAATTCAAAGAAAGTTTGATGATAGTTCAATCACAGAGATATACTTACTATGCATGGTAACACTTCTCAGAATTTGATGATGAAGTAGAGAAACTAGGCTTATAAATGGTATGAATTATGCAGTTAATAAGCTTGAAAAATATACATCTCACCTTTAGAAACAGAATACACTTACTGCTTATGTAACATAAAACTACATACTATTTTTCAAAGAAAATCTAAATAAATTATTTGAAGTTGAATAATTATTCTGTGAGTATAATGTGCTATTGGGTGGGCCAAAAAGTGCCTTTGGTTTTTTTTTTTTTTTTTGCTGTTCGGGATTCTCAACCACTGCGCCACTAGGGAAGCCCGTGCCTTTGGCTTTTTAAGTAAAAATAAAAGACACATTTTTCATTTTCACCAAGAACTTTATTGAACAATGTATTCACTCTTTTGTTCCACTACCTTCTTCCATTTTTCAGGCAACTTCATAATTCCATCTTCCCCAGATTTTTTATCTTCTTGAGCATATAACTGTTCCAGGTGCCTTTTACAGTCTTCCAGGGAATTGAAATTTTCTCCATTCAGAGAATTTTGTAAAGACCGAAATAAATGGAAATCCTAAGGTGCAATGTCTGGTGAATACGGCGGATGAATCAGAACTTCCCAGCCAAGCCGTAACAGTGCTTGCCTGGTCATCAAAGAAACAGGCAGTCTTGCGTTATCCTGATGGAAGATTATGCATTTTCTGTTGACTAATTCTGGATGCTTTTCATCCAGTGTCGCTTTTAGTTGGTCTGATTGGGAGCAGTACTTGTTGGAATTAATCGTTTGGTTTTCTGGAGGGAGCTCATAACAGAGGAGTCCCTTCCAATCCTACCATACACACATCACCTTCTTTGGATGAAGACCGGCCTTTGGTGTGGTTGGTGGTGGTTCACATTTCGCTTGCCCCACGATCTATTCCACATTATTGTACAGTATCCACTTTTCGTCGCCTATCACAATTTGTTTTAAAAATGGAACATTTTCATTATGTTTAAGTAGAGAATTGCATGCGGAAATATGGTTAAAAAGGTTTTTTTCGCTTAAGTTGTGTGGAACCCATACATCAAGGTGATTTACATAACCAAGCTGGTGCAAATGATTGTCAAGACTTGATTTGTATATTTTGAGTATGTCAGCTATCTCCCGCGTGGTATAACGTTGATTGTCTTCAATTATTGTTTCGATTTGATCGCTATCAACTTCAACTGATCTACCTGACCGTGGAGCATCGTCCAGCGAGAAATCTCCAGCACAAAACTTCACAAATCACTTTTGACATGTTCGATCTGTCACAATGCCTTCTTACACTGCACAAATCTTTTTGTGTGTTTCAGTTGCATTTTTACCCTTCTTGAAATAATGAAGCATAATATGCCGAAAATGTTGCCTTTTTCTTCCATCTTCAATATTAAAATGTCTGCAAAAATTCACCAATTTTGATGGTTTTTTTTTTACATGTATGCTGATATGACAGCTGTCACATACAATCTAACAAAATTGTTTTGAATGAAGTTAAAGACAACTAAGTATTACTAGAGCCATCTTACAGAAAAAACAGAATGAACCTTTTGGCCCACCCAATAAAACTGGAAATATATCATTAAGAGAAAATGAATCTAAGCACTTAACAAATTTTAAAATGAGTACAATTTTCAGGGTAAAAGGGAAATCACAGCTGAATTACAGACTGTATATGTAGCAATTGATATGAAAATATGACTTGTCAAAACCTAAGTGATGTGGACAAACCTACAGTCAGTAGAAATGTCATAACCTGTAATGCTCTTTTTAAAAATTTTTATTTATTTATTTATTTTTTGGCCGTGGCACAGCATGTGATATCTTACTTCCCCAACCCGGGATTGGACCCGAACCCCCTGTGGTGTAAGCACAGAGTCTTAACCACTGGACTGCCAGGGAAGTCCCGCTTTTAAATAAGAAATAATAAAACTAAATGAGTTAAGCATTCAACTCAAAGAGCTAGAAAAAAAGGATATAGTATAATAAATAATTAGATGATTGAATTCTTATAGTTAAGAACAGAAAGTAATTAGAAAGTAAACAAACAAATACATGAATAAATAACACATTCAGTAGATGTTTGATAAAAATAAAGCTAATTGAATCTTTGAATATGACAATAAAATAGACCCACCTAGGCAAACCGAGGAAAGAATAATATAGCACATTAGGAATGAAAATGGTAATAGAACTATAAATACAGAAGATAGTAATAAATATAAAAATATGTGCAATTTTTTCAATAAATTAGAAAACCTAAATGGAAATAGTTGATTTCCTAGGAAAAATGTAAATTACATAATTGATGCAAGACGAGGTTGACAGTATTGATAGATCAGTAACCATAGTAGACACTGGAAGTTTTAAGGATTTACTCCAAAAAAGTGCTAGTCCTAGATGATTTTACATGTTTGTTCTTTCAAATAGTCAAGTAACAGACACTTTCTATGTTAGTTGATTTATTCTGGAGATTAAAAAAAGGCAGAAAGCTCTTCATTTACATAACCCTGATACCAAAACTGAAGAGACCAGAAAACTGGTGACTGATTTTACATAAGAATATGGATGCAAAACCCTAAATTACAAATAGCAATCCAGGATTACATTAAAATATACCCCATAGGTAGACAAGTTTACCTTCAGGAGTGTAAAGACGGTTCTAATCAAGAATTAATTTGGGTTTCTCTGGTGGCACAGTGGTTAAGAATCTGCCTGACAATGCAGGGGACATGGGTTCGAGCCCTGGTCCGGGAAGATCCCACATGCTGCAGAGCAACTAAGCACGTGTGCCACAACTACTGAGCCTGCGCTCTAGAACCCGCATGCCACAACTACTGAAGCCCGCACGTCTAGAGCCCATGCTGCACAACAAGAGAAGCCACTGCAATGAGAAGCCCCGCACATTGCAACAAAGAGTAGCCCCCGTGCGCAGCAGTGAAGACCCAACACAGCCAAAAATTAAATAAATAAGTAAATAAATAAATAGATAAATTTATTTAAAAAAAAAGAATTGGGTTCCCTGGTGGTACAGTGGTTGAGAATCTGCCTGCCAATGCAGGGGACACGGGTTCAAATCGAGCCCTGGTCCAGGAAGATCCCACATGCCGGGGAGCAACTAATCCCGTGTGCCACAACTACTGAGCCTGTGCTCTAGAGCCCGCGAGCCACAACTATTGAAGCCTGCGTGCCTAGAGCCCACACACCGCAACAAGAGAAACCACTGCGCATCACAGCAAAGAGTAGCCTCCTCTCGCTGCAACTAGAGAAAGCCTGCACGCAGCAGCAAAGACCCAGCGCAGCCATAAATAAATAAATAAATAAAAATAATAATATTAATGTATTAAAGGAGAAAACATATACTCATTCTGAAAGACCCTAAATAAATTTAACAAATCATAAGAACATTCCTTCCTTTCTCTTCCTACAGACATGATGATTACTATGTGTCAGGCACTGTACTAGCACTTTTCATGTGTCTATCTGATCTTCACAACATCCTTATGAAGTAGCTATTACTGGTATGTTCATTTTATAGATGAGGAAACTGAGGCACAGAGTGGTTACATAATCTTCCCAAGGTCATGCAGTTAGAAATGGAACCAGTATTCGAACTTAGGCAGTTTGAATCCTGAGTGTGCTTTTTATCCACTATGCTATTCTGCTGCTTCTTGTTCATTAACAAAGTAATAAAAACTTCCTTAATATGGTGAAAATGTACCCATGAGAAGCCAACAGCAGACATCATACTAAATGGTGAAACCCTACCAGGCATGCCATTAAGATCATCAACAAGATAAGAATTATACTCATTATTTTAGTGGTTCTAGCCATGCAGTTTTAAGAAAAAAAAAATCCAGGATAAGGTCAGCTGATTACCAGTGTAATTCCATCTACAACTTTAATTCTCCCTTGCCATGCAATGTGACATATTCTCAGATTCTAGTGATTAGGACATAGGCATCTTTGGGGTACCATTATTCTGCCTACCACAGTACCCTTGGAAATATTGTTACCTAAGAAAAGAATATGAGGATATGAACAATTGCCACCAAAATCAGTGCTTGCATAGCAATGAGAGTTTAATCTGCCTTGTCGGTTAGTTTATTTTTCAGGAGTTATATCCAGGTGAAGAAGAGAAGTTGAGGGCTGGAAGGAATAGGTTTTTACACTTAGCACTAATTACAAAGTTGAAACTGGATTGAAATAGATGCTCTAGTTTTACTCTCAGGTTTTCTTAACTATGTTTCTCTTTTTTTTTGTTGTTGTTGTTTTTTTTTAACATCTTTATTGGAGTATAACTGTTTTACAATAGTGTGTTAGTTTCTCCTTTACAACAAAGTGAATCAGTTATACATATACATATGTTCCCATATCTCTTCCCTCTTGCGTCTCCCACCCTCCCTATCCCACCCCTCTCATGGTCACAAAGCACAGAGGTGATCTCCCTGTGCTATGCGGCAGCTTCCCACTAGCTATCTAATTTACATTTGGTAGTGCATATATGTCCCTGCCACTCTCTCACTTCGTCACAGCTTACCCTTCCCCCTCCCCACGTCCTCAAGTCCATGCTCTAGTAGGTCTGTGTTTTATTCCCATCCTACCACTAATCTCTTCATGACATTTTTTTTCTTAGATTACATATATATGTGTTAGCATACGGTATTTGTTTTCCTCCTTCTGACTTACTTCACTGTGTATGACAGACTCCAGATCTATCCACCTCATTACAAATAACTCAGTTTCATTTCTTTTTATGGCTGAGTAATATTCCATTGTATATATGTGCCACATCTTCTTTATCCATTCATCTGTTGATGGACAGTTAGGTTGCTTCCATGTCCTGGCTATTGTAAATAGAGCTGCAATGAACATTGGGGTGCATGTGTCTTTTTGAATTATGGTT
>NC_041219.1:33039880-33043159 GCF_002837175.3 Physeter macrocephalus | reverse complement strand
AATAAAAGTCTCTTGTCTCTTCGGCAGCTCCGCGCCCGTTTCTGGAGCTCCTTTAAGCGGCGCGCTTAAACCCCTTCCTAGTGCACCAGGAAGCAAAGAGGGAAGAAAAGGTCTCTTGCCTCTTCGGCAGCTCCAGACTTCAACCGGACTCCCTCCCGGCTAGCCGTGGCGCCCTAGCCCCTTCAGGCTGTTTTCACTCTGCCAACTCCAGACCTTTCCCTGGGATCCAACTGAAGCCCGAGGCTCAGCTCCCAGCCCCCGCCCGCCCCGGCGTGTGAGCAGAGAAGCCTCTCGGGCTGGTGGGTGCCGGTCGGGACCGATCCTCTGTGCGGGAATCTCTCTGCTTTGCCCTCCGCACCCCGCTGCTGCGCTCTCCTCCGAGGCTCCGGTGCTTCCCCCTCCGCCACCCACAGTCTCCGCCCGCGAAGGGGCTTCTAGGGTGTGGGAACCTTTCCTCCTTCACGGCTCCCTCCCACTGGTGCAGGTCCCGTCCTTATTCTTTGTCTCTGTTTTTTCTTTTTTCTTTTGCCTACCCAGGTACGTGGGGGGTTTCTTGCCTTTTGTGAGGTCTGAGGTCTTCTGCCAGCGTTCGTTGGGTGTTCTATAGGAGAAGTTCCACGTGTAGCTGTATTTCTGATGTATCTGTGAGGAGGAAGGTGATCTCCGCGTCTTACTCTTCCGCCATCTTGCCTGCTAATCTCTATGTTTCTCTTCATGGTTGCAAATTCCTTCTCATACTATAAAATGCTATCTTATGGTGTATACTGTATATGTAGTAGAGAGATGATAAGTTGTGTGATTATAACTCAAGGAGTTATTTCTGCTCACAATTCACCGATTCTGATTTGCTGTGTGAATAGTTATTATTGAGAGTTACATCAAGCAATCAAGGTGCATATTATTCATTAGAAAATGTTTGGTTAGTATAATTTTGGCTATGGTGCTCCCTAATATTACTTATGTAATATTGTGCATTTACAGTCTCTGATGTGACTATATACTAGGTCTATTACATATTTTACCTTGCTCAAACGGTAAGAAATTGTTAAAGATATTTTCTGGGACTCAATCACATGGGCATTTATTTACTACAAAGCCAGTGTTTTCAGTTATTTTTAGAAGGCATTTTAAATTTTCAGAGTTAATCTTGTTTTCTCTTTTTTCTGAAAATAATTATATAGGACTACCCTATGTAGTGCGATAGAGTAGCCATTGTCCATGTGAGGCTATAAAGCACTTGAAATATGACTAGTCCTGATTGCAGTGTGCTATAAGTGTAAAATAAACACCGATTTTGACAACAGTACAGAAAATGTAAAATATCTCAATAATTTTTATATTCCATATTGAAATGATGATGTTTGGATATACTAGGTTAAATAAAATATATAAAAAACTAATTTCATCTCTTTTAAAAATCTTTTTAATGTGGCTACTAGAACATTTAAATTTACATGTATGGCTCACATTATTCCAGACTTACTACACCCATATGAGATACTTCTAGCCCGTGATAATAAAATTAACATCATCACTATGGAGATGAGAACTTAACTTACAGTACTCAATAGCATGTGCACATGTCCAGTTCATCCAAAGATGGAAGCAAACTGTTAAGATATGGATTGAAAAGAACAGGGCTTTGTTTTCATTGCTTGAAATTATCTGACATGTCAGAAGACCATTTCTACATACTCTGACCCTGCTTGAGGTGTTCGATGCACATTCTGTACGTTTTTATATCTGGAGCCTTGGAGTGACCTCAAGTGTCAAGAGTCAGATATGAATCAAGAAAAGCTGAAAGGTTTTGTGTTGCTCCTGAAGGATTTGTCCCATAGGTTGGTAGAGGGTATAATGATGATCAATTTGTGGAGTAACTGTGTTTGTTTAAGTCTTGTTTGCTATACACAAGATTGTATTGGCCCAAGAAACTCAGACTTACAGTTTATTTAGGTATAATCTTAAATATGTGAGAGCTTAGGGAACATAGTATTCTCACTAATGAACGTCCAGGTTATTTGAAAGTTCTGTGGAAAACCTATTTTGTTTATATTTGTTCTAAAATGTACTAATCCAATTTGATATATTAGTACAAATAGCATAACAAAGGAAATTAAATCTTTGGTAATTGGGGCTCTCATATTGTCTCAGAGCATTCGTTCTGGCTATGAATTCTCACATATAGAATATAAAATATAGACAAGTTAGTATAGGAGATGGAATTGAGTATATATTAGACTAAGACCAAGGATCTATATATTTCCTTTTTTGGGAATAAATATGTAATAAGATTTAAAACTTTTTCAAGACATCTCTTAAAGGTATTTAGAAATTCTTGTATTTTATAAAACAGCCTTAAGTTTATCAAGGTTTTAATATAGGCCCTCTTTTTGAATTTAAAGATTATCATTGAGAAACAAGAGGAGTGCAGTGCGAAAAGTTGGAATGAAGTAGAACGTTAGCTCAAAGCTTGAGCTTATAAACATCAAAGTTTATTATTTTTTAATTAACTTTTTAGTTGGAAGGTCTGAGTCTGGCTTATTTATAATCTTTCAAGTGTGTGTGTGTATGTTCTATGGATATGTGGATATGTGCCTAAGGCAGTCAAATATATTTATATGTATGCTAAATTTCTTTTCTGAACCTCCTTATTTAAAAAAAGATATATCCATATTCATTCTGTTTAGGAAAGGAGACACGCATTGGAGATTTTTTTCCCCATGCTCCTATTATAATTAATTCTTTTTTTTTTGATAATGGGGAACTGAGATGGTATAGGTAAATGAAATCTATAGACCTTGAATCTTATTTTTGTTATAAATATCATATCTTCCCCTACTAAATATTTATAAGGTCTAATAACATGCAGGAAATTTAAAACTAATTTGAGTTAATTTACAGTATTTTCTCATTTCTTTTCCATCTTTGCCAGATGTATTCCTGAGCAATATAGTGTGCTAGTCACCTTTAACTAAAACTTGGCTTTCCCCAAAAGACACCAGTGCCCTCGCAGTTCTCTCTAATGGAGATAACCCATCTTCCATGCATTTCACTCATGGTAGAAATCGTAGTCATTCTTTTATTCTTATCCTATTCATATGGATACCATCTCCCATAGGTTTTTTTTTTTAATTTTTTTAAAATTAAAAAAAATTTTTTTAACATCTTTATTGGAGGTAAATTACTTTACAATCGTGTGTTAGTTTCTGCTTTATAACAAAGTGAATCAGTTATACATATACATATGTTCCCATATCTCTTCCCTCTTGTGTCTCCCTC
>NC_041219.1:33036415-33039155 GCF_002837175.3 Physeter macrocephalus | reverse complement strand
TGAGATGATATCTCATTGTGGTTTTGATTTGCATTTCTCTAATGATTAATGATGTTGTGCATTCTTTCATGTGTTTGTTGGCAATCTGTATATCTTCTTTGGAGAAATGTCTATTTAGGTCTTCTGCCCATTTTTGGATTGGGTTGTTTGTTTTTTTGTTATTGAGCTGCATGAGCTGCTTGTAAATTTTGGAGATTAATCCTTTGTCAGTTGCTTCATTTGCAAATATTTTCTCCCATTCTGAGGGTTGTCTTTTGGTCTTGTTTATGGTTTCCTTTGCTGTGTAAAAGCTTTTAAGTTTCATTAGGTCCCTTGTTTGTTTTTATTTCCATTTCTGTAGGAGGTGGGTCAGAAAGGATCTTGCTGTGATTTATGTCATAGAGTGTTCTGCCTATGTTTTCCTCTAAGAGTATTTTATAGTGAGAGCTCTTTCTAAAGACAGTTAGAAGGTGAAGAGCTCTCATTATAAAATACCCAGAGACTTCCCTGGTGGTCCAGTGGTTAAGAATCCTCCTTCCAACGCAGGGGACGCATGTTCGATCCCTGGTCAGGGATCTAAGATCCCACATGCCACGGGGCAACTAAGCCCACGCACTCTGGGGCCTGTGTGCCACAATGAAAGATCCTACATGCTGCAAATAAGACTCCATGCAGCCAAATAAATATTTTTTAAAATAATTAAAAAATAAAAATTATTAAAAAAATAAAAATAAAACACTAACCCGATCCAGAGACATGCTTAGTATCTTTCTGATAATCCTCTAGGTCCACGGTGCTTAGAGAATAAAGGCTAAGCTTCTTGGCATGTTATAAGGCTCTTCACAATCTGGAGCAAACCTATCTTTTCTCCTTCATATTTTATTGTTTAAAAAAAAATTTTTCCTTGAAAAATACTTGATAATTTTGACTATTCAGACAATTCAGAGGCGACTAATTATTTTTGCATGCATTTTTCTATGTTAATGCAAATGTTTAACATCAGTATAATGGGAATAATAACAGTCTCTGTCTTATAGTTGTGTGGATGTAAATGAGTCAATGTATGTAAAGCATTTAGGATATTGACACACTCACACAATATTATGCAAGTTGCTTTTTTCATTTAATATGTTTTCAAGGTCAGTACATATAGATCAAACTTACTTGTTTTAATAGTTGTATAATATTCCATGGTATAGATAAATCCTAATTAATTTTTCCCTTTTTGATGGGCATTCATGAGCTTTCTCTTCCTTAAACCTCATGAACCAACCTCTGCTGGCTTCAAACTTTTCTTCTGCAGCTTTTTCACCTCCTTCTCAGCCTTCATAGAATTGAAGAGAGTTAGGGCCTTGCTTTGCATTAGGCTTTTGCTTAAGGAAATGTTGTGGTTCATTTGATCTTCTATCCAGACCGCTAAAACTTTCTTCTTATCAGCGATAAGGCTGTTTCACTTTTTTTTTATCATTCATGTGTTCATTGGAGTTGCACTTTTAATTTCCTTCAAAAACTTTTCCCCTTTTTACTATTAAAATTATACAGTAAATATTTTTGTGCCTGTAGTCTTCATATTAATACTTTTATTTCATAGGCATCTAGAGGAATTTGCAGGAAAAAGATTGTGAAATTAAGTCATTATGGGATCTATATACCACCAATTATAAACAATACTAAAAAAAAAAAAAAAAAGTGATTCTAGTGCCAGAATAGAGAAATTGGTGAATACAAGAGAACCCCTAGAAACAGACCAAGAGTACATACAGGCATACCTTCAAGATATTGTCAGTTCGGTTCCAGACCACTGCAGTAAAGCATATATTGCAATAAAGCAAGTCACATGAACTGTTTTTGTTTCCCAGTGCATATTAGAAGTTATGTTTACTCTATACTGTAGTCTGTTAAGTGTACAATACCATTATGTTAAAAAAGCAATGTACATACCTTAATTGAAAAATTCTTTATTGCTAAAAAATCATAACCATCATCTGAGCCTTTAGCAAGTTGTAATCTTTTTGCTGGTGGAGGGTCTTACTTCTGTATTGATAGCTGCTGACTGATCTGGGTGGTGGTTGCTGAAGTTTGGGGCAGCTGTGGCAATTTCTTAAAATAAGACGACAATGAAATTTGCCCAACCGATGAACTCTTCCTTCCATGAACGATTTCTTTGTAGCAGGGGGTGTTGTCTCATAGCATTTTACCCATATTGTAACCTCTTTCAAATTGGATTCAGTCTTCTCAAACCCTGTTGCTGCTTTATCAACTAAGTTTATGTGGTACTCTAAATTCTTTGTTGTCATTTCAACAGTCTTCACAGTGCCTTCAACAGGAATAGATTCTGTCTCAAGAAACCACTTTTGTTGCTCATTCATAAGAAGCAACTCTTCATTTGTTCAAGGTATATCACGAGATGGCAGCAGTTTGGTCAGATCTTTGGTTTCTACTTCTAATTCAGGTTCTCTAGTTACTTCCACCACATCTGCAGTTATTTCCTCCACTGAAGTCTTGAGCCCCTCAAAGTCAGCCATGAGGGTTGGAATCAACTTCTTCCAAATTCCTGTTAGTATATTGACCTCTTCCCACGAATTACAAATGTTCTTAATGTCTTTCAGAAGGGTGAATCCTTTCCAGAAGGTTTTCTTTTTTTTTTTTTTTAACATCTTTATTGGGGTATAATTGCTTTACAATGGTGTGTTAGTTTCTTCTTTATAAAAAAGTGAATCAGCTGTACATATACATATATCCCCATATCTCCTCCCTCTTG
>NC_041219.1:33034093-33035409 GCF_002837175.3 Physeter macrocephalus | reverse complement strand
TCTATCTATCTATCTATCTATCTATCTGTCTATCTATCTATCTATCTATCTATCTGTCTATCTATCTATCTATCTATCTATCTGTCTATCTATCTATCTATCTATCTATCTGTCTATCTTGTCTTACTGGAATCTTAGTTGCCCGACCAGGGAACAAACCCAGGCCCCCTGTAGTGGGAGTGCAGAGTCCTAACCGCTGGACTGCCAGGGAATTCCCTCATCTTGCACTTTTATGTGACGGAGATAGAGTCTTTCCTTAAACCTCATGAACCAACCTCTGCTGGCTTCAAACTTTTCTTCTGCAGCTTTTTCACCTCCTTCTCAGCCTTCATAGAATTGAAGAGAGTTAGGGCCTTGCTTTGCATTAGGCTTTTGCTTAAGGAAATGTTGTGGTTCATTTGATCTTCTATCCAGACCGCTAAAACTTTCTTCTTATCAGCGATAAGGCTGTTTCACTTTTTTTTTATCATTCATGTGTTCATTGGAGTTGCACTTTTAATTTCCTTCAAAAACTTTTCCCCCTTGGGCTTCCCTGGTGGCGCAGTGGTTGAGAGTCCGCCTGTCGATGCAGGGGACGCGGGTTTGTGCCCCGGTCCTGGAGGATCCCACATGCCGCAGAGCGGCTGGGCCCATGAGCCATGGCCACTGAGCCTGTGCTCCGCAACGGGAGAGGCTGCGGCGGTGAGAGGCCCGTACCGCAAAAAGAAAAACCCAAAAAACCCACTTTTCCCTTGCATTCACAATGTGGCTAACTGTTTAGTGCAACAGGCCTAGATTTTAACCTATCTCGGCTTTTGACATGTCTTCTTCACTAAGCTTAATCATTTCTAGCTTTTGATTTAAAATGAGAGATGTGTGATTCTTTCTTTCACTTGAACACTTAGAGGCCACTGTAGGGTTATTAATTGTCCTCATTTCAATACTGTGTCTTGGGGAAGAGGGAGGCCCCAGGAGAGGGAGAGAGGTGGAGAATGGCGGTCTGTGGAGCCGTCAGAACACGTACAACATTCATCAAGCTCACTGTCTTATGTGGACATATGTCTTGATGCCCCAAAACAATTCATAGATCACCATAACAAATATAGTAATAAATAAGAATTTGAAATATTGTGAGAATTACTAAAATGAATTGCAGAGACATGAATTGAGCAAATGCTGTTGGAAAACAGTGAAGATAGACTTGTTCAACACAGAGTTGCAACAAATCTTCAATTAAAAAGAAAAGCAGGGCTTCCCTGGTGGCACAGTGGTTGAGAGTCCGCCTGCCGATGCAGGGAACACGGGTTCATGCCCCGGTCCGGGAAGATCCCACATGC
>NC_041219.1:33022126-33033470 GCF_002837175.3 Physeter macrocephalus | reverse complement strand
CTGTTGTGGCCTCTCCTGTTGCGGAGCACAGGCTCCGGACGCGCAGGCTCAGCGGCCATGGCTCATGGGCCTAGCTGCTCCGCAGCATGTGGGATCTTCCCGGACCGGGGCACGAACACGTGTCCCCTGCATCGGCAGGCGGACTCTCAACCACTGCGCCACCAGGGAAGCCCTCAATTTATTTTTAATTAATTAATTAATTTTAAAAAATGGAAGTATAGTTGATTTACAGTTGGCTTAAAGTCACCAGGTGCATTAGTTCCTAACAAGGAGTCAGCCTGTCCTTTGAAGCTTTGAAGCCAGATGTTGACTTCTCCTCTCTATCTATGAAAGTCCTAGATGGCATAGTTTTCTAAAGTAAGACTGTTTTGTCTACACTGAAAATCTGTTGTTTAGCGCAGCTACTTTCATTAGCTATTTTAGTTAGATCTTCTGGATAGCTTGCTATAGCTTCTACATTAGCACTTGCTGCTTCATCTTGCACTTGTGTGTGTGTGTGTGTTGGTTTTCTAAATTTATCTATCTATCTATCTATCTGTCTATCTATCTATCTATCTATCTATCTGTCTATCTTGTCTTACTGGAATCTTAGTTGCCCGACCAGGGAACAAACCCAGGCCCCCTGTAGTGGGAGTGCAGAGTCCTAACCGCTGGACTGCCAGGGAATTCCCTCATCTTGCACTTTTATGTGACGGAGATAGAGTCTTTCCTTAAACCTCATGAACCAACCTCTGCTGGCTTCAAACTTTTCTTCTGCAGCTTTTTCACCTCCTTCTCAGCCTTCATAGAATTGAAGAGAGTTAGGGCCTTGCTTTGCATTAGGCTTTTGCTTAAGGAAATGTTGTGGTTCATTTGATCTTCTATCCAGACCGCTAAAACTTTCTTCTTATCAGCGATAAGGCTGTTTCACTTTTTTTTTATCATTCATGTGTTCATTGGAGTTGCACTTTTAATTTCCTTCAAAAACTTTTCCCCCTTGGGCTTCCCTGGTGGCGCAGTGGTTGAGAGTCCGCCTGTCGATGCAGGGGACGCGGGTTTGTGCCCCGGTCCTGGAGGATCCCACATGCCGCAGAGCGGCTGGGCCCATGAGCCATGGCCACTGAGCCTGTGCTCCGCAACGGGAGAGGCTGCGGCGGTGAGAGGCCCGTACCGCAAAAAGAAAAACCCAAAAAACCCACTTTTCCCTTGCATTCACAATGTGGCTAACTGTTTAGTGCAACAGGCCTAGATTTTAACCTATCTCGGCTTTTGACATGTCTTCTTCACTAAGCTTAATCATTTCTAGCTTTTGATTTAAAATGAGAGATGTGTGATTCTTTCTTTCACTTGAACACTTAGAGGCCACTGTAGGGTTATTAATTGTCCTCATTTCAATACTGTGTCTTGGGGAAGAGGGAGGCCCCAGGAGAGGGAGAGAGGTGGAGAATGGCGGTCTGTGGAGCCGTCAGAACACGTACAACATTCATCAAGCTCACTGTCTTATGTGGACATATGTCTTGATGCCCCAAAACAATTCATAGATCACCATAACAAATATAGTAATAAATAAGAATTTGAAATATTGTGAGAATTACTAAAATGAATTGCAGAGACATGAATTGAGCAAATGCTGTTGGAAAACAGTGAAGATAGACTTGTTCAACACAGAGTTGCAACAAATCTTCAATTAAAAAGAAAAGCAGGGCTTCCCTGGTGGCACAGTGGTTGAGAGTCCGCCTGCCGATGCATTGGCAGGCGGATTCTTAACCACTGCGCCACCAGGGAAGCCCCGATAACATTTTATTAAATACAAATACATTTATATAAATTTCTTGAAAATTCAGCTATTCAGAAGTTCTCCCTCTTTTCCTATCATGTTAAATAAAAAGTGCCTCTCAGGATCTTAGTCTGGTCTTCCCAAATATACTTTTCTTTGTCATTGAATCTATTTTTATGTTTCACAGGAAAGTTTGTTTTTATTTATTATTGTGTACAGTATGGGAATACTGAAAATCTTATGGATGAAAAGAGACAAAGTTATTTTTAAGTATATTTTTAAACGTTAAGATTATTTACTTTATAAAGTTGTATAAATCATCTTTCTGTGATCACATGACTATGATTAGCAAAGAGAAGTTACATAGTATTTCATATTTGGTGGGACTTGTTTAATAGAAAATCCTTTTCTACCTGACACAGGATTTTTATTAGACCTTTAGGTTTTAGTTCAGATGTGACAATTTTCACTTGCCTTAAAACGCATACGGTTTTGCCAGTAAGTCAAATGTGAATGTAATTCTAATTCAGAACTAAAAGCCATCAGTAACTGGTCACATTCATACCAAGATTTAATTAGTACTTTCCAATGTGAAGTTGGTTTTGGTTTTTTGGCTTTTTTTCTTTTAGAACTAATGGGCATTGCTTTGCCATCATAGAAGAAGATGACCAAGGAGAAACCACATTGGCTTCAGGGTGTATGAAATATGAAGGATCTGATTTTCAGTGCAAGGTAAGACCTAATTTGAGGCCTATGAAATAAAGGGAGGGGCCACAGGAAAAGCGTTGATTCCCCAAGGAGAAGTGTGCCTGGTCTGCACATGGCTGTGTGCAGTAGTTAACCTACATAAGAAAGATGTGAGTTTCATGTTGCTTGTTCTCAGTGAAGCCACATTGAGTCAGTCTTCCAGGAGATTACAAGCATTTGTGACTTATTCTAGAATGTCAACTGGGATCTGTGTCACATTCACTAGAGGAAGAAGAATTAATTTATTTAACATTTACTATTTGCATTTAATATGCTAAGTGCTTGGTATATTTTACCTCATTTTCTCCCAGTTACCCTATGAGGCAGATATTTTTTATCCTCCGTCTTATAGCAGAGGAAACTAAAGCCCAGAGAGAAGTAAGTTCATTGCTTAGGGTCACAAAGTTAATAAATGGCAAAGCTGTGATTTAAGCTATTTGATTCCCAAATCCTTGTTTCCATAATACTGTGCTGCCCCCAATCTGTTGTTGGCAAAGTCTTTCTTTCCCTTTTAAAAGTAATGTAACATTTAGCTATCTGGTTTACAGCACTCCTCGTTTCTAAAATCTTTAAATCATACCGCTTTCAGCCTTCTCCGAAGTGCTCTCAACTTCCTGTGATGTAATTCACCTAGCTGAGAAGATGGGAATTCAGACAGAACACAGAAACATTGTAGGGTCTCTGCATACTTCTGGGATACCAATCCCACTTACTAGCGTTTGGTCTGCCTTCTTCATTCCTGTAATCATCCTTGATAGAGAAGACTGAAACAAAACGAGAGTTAAGGAAGTGTTCGTTTTCTTTGTCCTCCATTACCTGGTATTTTGTCGGCAATACTACATCCATTGCTTGGTGGTCTTTCTTCTAGCACTGCCAAAAACCCCTTCCTGATTTTTCTTTACATTTTCTGTCCTGCAAGGCTGAGCTCATTTTGAACTTTAGCCATACTGGGACTATTCTTGGATGCTTCACGCTTCTTTTATTCATCTTTAGTTGTATACTCTTCATTCCATCCTTCATGTAAGTTTTCTCTAGATCTGGGATATTTTTTTCAGAGTCACCTGTGTAACTTCTGACATGTCTCTCTTTTCTCTTTCTTTTTATGATCATTTAAAGGTAAAAAAAATTGTTAGAAAGTTAAAAATTCAGTTAAAATGTAAAACTTGTGCTTTTGGAGGTTTCCAAGTACTCTTGACCCATCTTACCTTCTCTTATATAATCTCAAGTCCCTTATAGAATCCCATATAGATTCCCCTATGGAATCTCATTTTCACATTTTTAAAGGAATACCTGATTATACCGGGGTTTCTCCTTTCTACCCATCTGATATTTAAGAATAAGAAGGTTGATTTCTGCTTATATTCTTGCTACTTCTATGACGACAGACAATTCCTTTCTGTTACTGTTTTGGTCTGGAATGGCACTTCTTCCAGGTAGTGCTGAAATGTCAGCATTCAAGTTAAGAACTTCTCAAATACTGTACTTTTAATCAAATAAAACTTCACATATAATTTTTGGTATCTGTTCCCATGACTACAGTCTTTCCCTGTGCTCATTTTCTGATCTATTAGGGACACATATCTGGTTGGTGGTCTCCCAAAAACTCTCAGAAATATTGTTTCTATATTTTGCCCTTATCCTCACCACATACACTTCAACTTGCTTCCATACCAGGTTCATTAGTTTCAACATAGTTGTTATAGGCAGAATCAACTGTATCTTCTGCCTACTTGACTACCTTTTCTAACCTGTCATTTCTTTGGCCTAGGACACGCTCCACTTTTTAGTCAGATCTTAAGTCTCATCCAACTAAGTCTCAATACTACTATGAGATCATATTTACCCTGCTAGTCTATCACTGTAATAAAATGTATTACCCATGTTTTTTAGGAAAAGATCTCATGATTTTAAATACTTTTTTACTAAAAACAAATGAATAGTCATATCTTAAGATATGCCAAATTTTGGGTGAAAAATATATATAAACTTTTGTTTATCTGTAATTAAGTTATAGTCTAGTGTTCTAACACACCATGCACATACATACATTCTTCTTAAGAAAAAACATTTTAGAGTCTTTACAACACTATTTCACGATAGATTTAAATTTTTCAATAATCACTTTCACACAAACTTAGCAGGTCCTTTTCACTCACTGAATTAGAAACTGTATTTTATGAATATTTTAAAAATTAATTATCAGTTTCGTGTATCAGATTATTTCTAATTTTCTTCCTTTAGGATTCACCAAAAGCCCAGCTACGCCGGACAATAGAATGTTGTCGGACCAACTTATGTAACCAGTATTTACAACCTACACTGCCCCCTGTTGTTATAGGTAGGTTAGCAGAGAAAAGTGCAATCATGATTCTCAGTGAAATATTTTCTCTGGTTTTAACAATAAGCAAGCTTTCTAGAGTTCAACACTACAAGTTATTTTTTCCTTTTAAGATGTGATCGAAAGGTAATATGTCTTTTTCATTGTTTACTTCCATTATCAGGTCCATTTTTCGATGGCAGCATTCGATGGCTGGCTTTGCTCATTTCTATGGCTGTCTGCATAATTGCTATGATCATCTTCTCCAGCTGCTTTTGTTACAAGTAAGATAATTATTTTGATGCAAAATATTTTGTTGAATATTAGATATAAACAGTTGTTCTTAAAGCCAGTAGGCAGAAACCATTGACAATGTATTTCAGGAACCATTAACTTGTATTTTCTGGTTATCTCCTTTAATTAACTATATTATAGTTTCTTAAGGGAACAGAGGACCTTACTACTAATCAATTAATTGGACACTACATTATACTTCTTGTTATGTTCATGAGTACTTAAGATATTCTTATTTATAGAATATTGAACTTTCTTATATCTAAATTTAAAAACCTGACCCCATATATGCACTACCAAATGTAAATTAGATAGCTAGTGGGAAGCTGCCGCATAGCACAGGGAGATCACCTCTGTGCTTTGTGACCATGAGAGGGGTGGGATAGGGAGGGTGGGAGGGAGGGTGATGCAAGAGGGAAGAGATATGGGAACATATGTATATGTATAACTGATTCACTTTGTTGTAAAGGAGAAACTAACACACTATTGTAAAACAGTTATACTCCAATAAAGATGTTAAAAAAAAAAAAAAGAAAAGAAAAACTAGTCCGTTCTCTACGTCTGCGTCTTTATGCCTGCCCTGCCACTAGGACACAGTGGGGGAAGGGGAAGCTGGGACAAAGCAAGAGAGTAGCATTGACATATATACACTACCAAATGTTAAATAAATAGCTAGTGGGAAGCTACTGCATAGCACAGGGAGATCAGCTAGATGCTTTGTGACCACCTAGAAGGGTGGGATAGAGAGGGTGGGAGAGAGGCTCAAGAGGGAGGGGATATGGGGATATATGTATACATATTGCTGATTCACTTTGTGCTACAGCAGAAACTCACACAACATTGTAAAGCAATTATACTCCAATAAAGATGTACAAAAAAAATATCAGTATCTATAAAACACAGTAAATTGAAGTGCAATAAAATGAGGTATACCTGTATAAAAATTTAGTTTAAGATAAAGTTGACCCTTGAAAGAAGCAGGAAGAGGAAGAATGATTCAATAAAAAATCCTGAAAAAGTGCTTTAATTATTGAGAGGGAAAAAAAGTTCAGTTCCTTACCTCATACGATTTAGCTCCCCTGCCCTCATCTGGGCCTGTTGCCTTTAATCCAGAGACTGTGTTTTATTCATTTCAGGGGATAAATCTCCCATTCTGCTGTTTCAAGAAGAAGCAATCTGAGAACCTGAATGATTTAGATTTTCAACGAATGTTGTTGGATATTTGAATATTTCATTCCTTTTTATTGCTGAGTAGCATTCCATTGTATGAACATATCACAATTTTTTAAATCGATTTACCTGTTAATAGACATTTGGGTTATTTTAGTTTGGGGCTAGTATGAATAAAGCTGCTATGTATATTTATGTATAAGTCTTTGTATAGAAACATGCTGTCATTTCTGTTGACTAAATATCTAGAGTGGAATGACTGGATTGTATGGTAGTTCAGTGTTTGAGAGTTGTAGTTGATTTACATCCCTGTCAACATTGGTATGTGAGTTATTCTTAATCAGCACCATTGTAATAGATATGAGTAGTATCTCATGATTTTAATTTGCATTTCTCTCAAGACAAATGATGTTGAGCACCTTTTCATGTTCTTACTTGCCATGTGTATATCTTCTTTGTTGAAGTATCTGTTCAAATCCTTTGCCCATTTTTTTTTAAGGTCATTGATTTTTTTTATCTATTATGGATCAAAGAATAGAAAAGAAAATGTGATTTGCAAAATTTTTTCTCCCACTCCCCATTTCCTTTTCATTCTCTTAACAGTGTCTTTGAAGAGCAGAAGCTCATAATTTTGTTAAAGTCCAATTCGTCAAATTTTCTTGTGTGGGTTGTGCTTTGGTATTATAATCTAGAAAATTTTTTTGCTTAATCCAAGGTCACAGAAATTTCCCTGTACATTTTCTTGTAGAAGTTTTATGGTTTTAGGTTTTGCTTTTAGATCTATTATTTATTTTTAAGTGAATTTTTGTATATGATGTGGTGAGGATATACGGTTTTGTTTTGGATATGGTATGGCCTAAGGATATCCATTTGTTCAACACAACTTTTTGATAAGACTGTTCGTTCTTTAATGAATTGCTGTTGCACCTGTGTCAAAATCACTTGCATATATGTGTAGGTGGACTTTCTATTCCTCTATTCTCTTCAAATGATCTATCTTTAATACCATACAATGTCTTGTTTACTATAGTTTTATCATAGTCTTGAAATCAGGTAGTGTAAGTATCCAACTTTGTTCTTCTTTTTCAGAGTTGCTTTGGCTATCCTAGGTCCTTTGTATTTCCAAATGAATTTTAGAATTAGTGAATTTCTACAAAAAAAGCTGGCTGGGATTCTGATTGCATTGTATTTAATCTAAAGATAAATCTGTGGAAAATTAACATCATAAAAATATTTGGTCTTCTGATTCATGAACTTGATATTATCTCACCATTTGTTTAGGTCCTCTTTAACTTCTCACAGCAATATTTTGTAGTTTTTAGTGTACAACTTTGCACATATTTTGTCAAATTTATTCTTAAGTATTTAATATTTTTCTTGATATTGTAAATGATATTTAAAAAATTTTTGATTTCTGATTGTTCTTTGCTAGCATATAGAAATATAGTTGACTTTTACCTATTGAGTTGTTTCTTGCAAACTTGCTAAACACACTTTTTTGTTGTGGTTTTTTTTTTTTTTTTTTGGAGTAAGGTTTTCCTTTTTTTAAAACATTTTATTTTGAAATAATTTTAGATTTATGGAAGTATTATGAAGAAAGGTCAGAGAGTTCCCTATATTTTTTACACAGCTTCCCCTAATTAAACACAATTTTAATTTTAGTAGCTTTTTTTGTAGATTTCATAGGATTTTTTTACGTACATGACTATGTTGTCTTCAAGTAAAGATAGATTTTCTTCTTTCCTTACAATCTGGATGTCTTTTATTTCTTTTTCTTGTCACTGCATTTCTAGCCACTACATTGGCTAAAATCTCTGGTACAAAAACATTTTTTTGACTGCGTACATTATAGTTGTTGGTGGTACATGACAAGGTAGGGCTCTCTGAGCCCCTCCCATTCTTTTTTTTTTGTTTTTTTGTTTTGTTTTGCGGTACGCCGGCCTCTCACTGCTGTGGCCTCTCCCGTTGTGGAGCACAGGCTCCAGACGCGCAGGCTCAGTGGCCATGGCTCACGGACCTAGCTGCTCCGCAGCCTGTGGGATCCTCCCGGACTGGGACATGAACCCACGTCCCCTGCATCGGCAGGTGGACTCTCAACCACTGCGCCGCCAGGGAAGAACCCCTCCCATTCTTTAAGTGGTCTGGGATTGAAACTATTGAGAATGGGAGATTCTCAGTGTGTTGGGGGATTGAGTTGGGGCAAGGACTCCCCAGCAGCTGAGTATATCTTTATTCCTCTCATGTTCTCTCTGTGGCTGGTGGCCCAGAGGGCTTTTACTCCTTGGAGGCCATGTGGATCATCAGTCCACTGCCCTATTACTGTAGCCAAATTCATGGTCCTACCAGGAAATGAGCTTGACAAAGTGGTTATTGAGGGCAATGCAAACCACGGTATCAAGGGTGGAAGAGTGGGTATCACTGGTAAAATTGCAGGAGACAGCAAGATTTTCAGTGTAGCCCAGGATGCTCTTTAGTGGGCCCTCTGATGCCTGCTTTACCACCTTTTTGGTGTCATTATATTTGCAACTTTCTCCAGATGGCAAGTCAGATCTATGACCATCATACTGTTGGTGGAGACACAGAAGGCCATGCCAGTATGCTTCCTGTTCACCTCAGGGATGACCTTGCCAAGAGTCTTGGCAGTGCTAGTAGATGCCAGAATGATGTTTTGGGAAACCCTGTGGCTGTCACTGTATAGTTTCCCAGAGGGACCATCAATTTTCAGTCTTCTGGGTGGCAGTGATGGCATTGACTGTGGTCATGAGTCCCTCTACGATGCCAAAGTTGTCATAGTTACCTTGGCCAGGGGCACCAAGCAGTTGATGGTGCAGGAGGCATTGCTGACAATCTTGAGGGAGTTGACATACTTCTCATGGTTTATGCCCATCACAAACATGGGGGTTTCAGCAAAAGGGGCAGAGATGATGACCCTTTGGGCTCTACCCTTCAAGCAAACCTTAGCTTACTCCAAGGTAGTGAAGACATGAGTGGACTCCACCATGTATCCAGCAGCAGCATCACCCCGTTTGACATTGGCAGGATCTCATTACTGGAAGATGGAGATGGACTTTTCATTGATGACAAGCTTCCCAGTTTCAACCTTGACTGTGCCATCAAACTTGCCATGGGTAGAATCACAGTGAAACATGTAGACCATGAAGTTGAGGTCTATGAAGGGTCATTGACGGCAACGTTTTTCACTTTGCCAGAGTTAAAAGCAGCCCTGGTGACCAGATATCTGATACAGACAAATCCATTTACTCCAATCTTCACTATCATGTCTTAGGGATGCAGCTGGCACTGCACAGGAAAATCAGCTGTCTGTTGAATGAAGAGAAGCAGAGAGCCTCCAGAAACATGTTGAATAGAAGTGGGAAACAGACATAACTTGCCCTGTTCTTGATCTTAAGGGGAAGGCATTCAGTCTTTCATCATAAGATTATGTTAGCTATAAGTTTTTTGTAGATATCTTTTATAGGTTGATGATGTTTCCTTCTATTCCCAGTTTACTAACAGTTTTTTTTTTTTTTTTTTTTTTTTTTTTTTTTGCGGTACGCGGGCCTCTCACTGTTGTGGCCTCTCCCGTTGCGGAGCACAGGCTCCGGATGCGCAGGCTCAGCGGCCATGGCTCACGGGCCCAGCCGCTACGCGGCATGTGGGATCTTCCCGGACCGGGGCACGAACCCGTGTCCCCTGCATCGGCAGGCGGATTCTCAACCACTGCGCCACCAGGGAAGCCCTACTAACAGTTTTTATTAGGAATTGATGTTGGAGTTTGGCAAGTACTATTTCCATATCTGTTGAGATAATAATAATTTTTCTGTTTTAGTTTGTTAATATAGTAATTTATGAATGTTAAAACAAATTTGCAATCCCGAAATAAACTCCATTTCATCATGGTGTAGTGTTCTTTTCATATATTGTTGGATTCAACTTGCTAGAATTTTGCTGAGAAGTTTTGCTTCTGTATTCATGAGTGATATATTGATCTGTAGTTCCTTCGTCATAGGTCTTTGGTGTCATAGAATATTACGCAGTATTTGTGCCTCTTCAATATTTTGGAATGATTTTTGTACAATTGATATTATTTCTTCCTTAAATATCTGGTGTACCTCCCCATTGAAGCCACCTGGATCTGGACAATTTTTTGTTTTGTGGGGAATGTTTTGTAACCACAAGTTCAAGTTCAGTTTCCTTAATAGAGGTAGGGCTATTCAGGTTATCCTATTTTTAAAAATGAGTTTTGGTGGTTTGTGTTTTTCAAGAAACTTGCCCATTTCATCTAAGTTTTTTAATTTATTGGTATAAAGTTATTAAAAATATTCTCATACTGTTCATATTTTTAGAATATGCAGTGATAATACCAAACTGCTCCTGATTTGGTAATTTGTATCTTCTATTTTTATCCTTATCAGTTTGCCTATAGATTTTTAAATTTTATAGAGTATTTTAAAGAATCACTTTTTGATTTCATTGATTGTCTCTATTGTTATCCTGTTTTCTTTTTCACTGGTTTCCTTTCTTCTGCTTACTTTGGGGTTAATATGCGCTTATTTTCCTGTTTCTTAAAGTGGAAGCTGAGGTCATCAATGTGGGACCTTTCTCTGGTCTATCAGTGTCATTTTAATACTATAAATTTTTCTTTAGGTACTACTTTAGTTGCATCCCCAAATTTTTGATATTTTGTGTTTTCCTTTCTTTCAGTTGTAAATACATTCCAAAATCTTTTAGATATTTTCTTTGACTTATGTGTTACTCAGTTTCTAATATTTGTGGATATTAAAGATACCTATTGGTGAACAATTTTTTTAAACATCTTTATTGGAGTATAATTGCTTTACAATGGTGTGTTAGTTTCTGCTTTACAACAAAGTAAATCAGTTATACATATACATATGTTTCCATATCTCTTCCCTCTTGCGTCTCCCTCCCTCCCACTCTCCCTATCCCACCCCTCTAGGTGGTCACAAACCACCTAGCTGATCTCCCTGTGCCATGTGGCTGCTTCCCACTAGCTATCCAACCTACGTTTGGTAGTGTATATATGTCCATGCCACTCT
>NC_041219.1:33003797-33021750 GCF_002837175.3 Physeter macrocephalus | reverse complement strand
TTATTTCTAGATTTTTTGATGATGGCCATTCTGACCGGTGTGAGGTGATACCTCATTGTAGTTTTGATTTGCATTTCTC
This sequence comes from Physeter macrocephalus, assembly GCF_002837175.3. Taxonomy (NCBI): domain Eukaryota; kingdom Metazoa; phylum Chordata; class Mammalia; order Artiodactyla; family Physeteridae; genus Physeter; species Physeter macrocephalus. Next base: position 33,021,671 of record NC_041219.1, on the reverse strand, counting down.
TAATGATTAATGTTGTTGAGCAATTTTTCATGTGTTTGGGGCAATCTGTATATCTTATTTGGAGAAATGTCTATCTAGGTTTTCTGCCCATTTTTGGATTGGGTTTTTTTTTTTATATTGAGCTGCATGAGCTGCTTGTATATTTTAGAGATTAATCCTCTGTCAGTTGCTTCATCGGCAAATATTTTCTCCCATTCTGAGGGTTTTCTTTTTGTTCTGTTTATGGTTTCCATGGCTTTGCAAAAGTTTTTAAGTTTCATTAGATCCCATTTGTTTATTTTTGTTTTTGTTTCCATTTCTTTAGGAGGTGGGTCAAAAAGGATCTTGCTGTGATTTATGTCTTAGCATGTTCTGCCTATGTTTTCCTCTAAGAGTTTTATAGTGTCTGGCCTTACATTTAGGTCTTAATCCATTTTGAGTTTATTTTTGTGTATGGTGTTAGGGAGTGTTCTAATTTCATTCTTTTACATGTAGCTTTCTGGTTTTCCCAGCACCACTTATTGAAGAGGCTGCCTTTTCTCCATTGTATATTCTTGCCTCCTTTATCAAAAATAAGGTGACCATAGGTGCGTGTGCTTATCTCTGGGTTTTCTATCCTGTTCCATTGATCTGTATTTCTGTTTATGTGCCAATACCATACTGTCTTGACTACTGTAGCTTTGTGGTATAGTCTGAAGTCCAGGAGTCTGATTCCTCCAGCTCCATTTTTCTTTCTCAAGATTGCTTTGGCTATTATTTGTATCATCTTTAATTTCTTTCATCAGTGTCTTATAGTTTTCTGCATACAAGTCTTTTGTCTCCTTAGGTAGGTTTATTCCTAGATATTTTATTCTTTTTGTTGCCGTGGTAAATGGGAGTGTTTTCTTAATTTCACTCTCAGATTTTTCATCATTAGTGTATAAGAATGCCAGAGATTTCTGTGCATTAATTTTGTATCCTGCTACTTTACCAAATTCATTGATTAGCTCTAGTAGTTTCCTGGTAGCCTCCTTAGGATTCTCTATGTATAGTATCATGTCATCTGCAAACAGTAACAGTTTTACTTCTTCTTTTCCAGTTTGGATTCCTTTTATTTCTTTTTCTCCTCTGATTGCCATGACTAGGACTTCAAAACTATGTTGAATAATAGTGGTGAGAGTGGACATCCTTGTCTTGTTCCTGATCTTAGAGGAAATGGTTTCAGTTTTTCACCGTTGAGAATGATGTTGGCTGTGTGTTTCTCATGTATGGCCTTTATTATGTTGAGGTAAGTTCCCTATGTGCCTGCTTTCTGGAGGGTTTTTATCATAAGTAGGTGCTGAATTTTTTCGAAAGCTTTTTCTGCATTTATTGAGATGATCATATGGATTTTTCCTTCAATTTGTTAATATGGTTTATCACGTTGGTTGATTTGCATATATTGAAGAATCCTTGCATTCCTGGGATAAACCCCACTTGATCATGGTGTATGATCCTTTGAAAGTGCTGTTGGATTCTGTTTGCTAGTATTTTGCTGAGGATTTTTGCATCTATGTTCATCAGTGATATTGGTCTGTAGTTTTCTTTTTGGTGCCATCTTTGGTTTTGGTATCAGGGTGATGGTGGCCTCCTAGAATGAGTTTGGGAGTGTTCCTCCCTCTGCTATATTTTGGAAGAGTTTGAGAAGGATAGGTGTTAGCTCTTCTGTAAATGTTTGGTAGAATTCACCTGTGAAGCCATCTGGTCCTGGGCTTTTGTTTGTTGGAAGATTTTTAATCACATTCAAAATTTCTGTGCTTGTGTGTGGTCTGTTTATATTTTCTGTTTCTTCCTGGTTCAGTCTTGGAAGGTTGTCGTTTTCTAAGAATTTGTCCATTTCTTCCAGGTTGTCCATTTTAGTGGTATATATTTGCTTGTAGTAGTCTCTTATGATCCTTTGTATTTCTGCAGTGTCAGTTGTTACTTCTCCTTTTTCATTTCTAATTATACTGATTTGAGTCTTCTTTTTTTTCTTGATGAGTCTGGCTAATGGTTTATCAATTTTGTGTATCTTCACAGAGGCCCAGCTTTTAGTTTTTTTGATCTTTACTATTGTTTTCTTCATTTATTTTTCATTTATTTCTAATGTGGTCTTTGTGATTTCCTTCCTTTTGCTAACTTTGAGGTTTTTTTTTTGTTCTTCCTTCTCTAGTTGCTTTAGGTGTAAGGTTAGATTGTTTATTTGAGAAGTTTCTTGTTTCTTGAGGATTGTATTGCCATAAACTTCCGTCTTAGAGGTGCTTTTGCTGCATCCCATAGGTCTTGGGTCGTCCTGTTTTCATTGTCATTTGTTTCTAGGTATTTTTTGATTTCATCTTTGATTTCTTCAGTGATCTCTTGGTTATTAAGTAGTGTATTGTTTAGCCTCCACATGTTTGTGTTTTTTACAGACTTTTTCCTGTAATTGATATGTAGTCTCATAGCATTGTGGTCAGAAAAGATACTTAATATGATTTCAATTTTCTTAAATTTACCAAGGCTTGATTTGTGACCCAAGATATGATCTATCCTGCAGAATGTTCCATGAGCACTTGAGAAGAAAGTGTATTCTCTTGTTTTTGGGTGGAATGTCCTATAAATATCAATTAAGTCCATCTTGTTTAAAGTGTCATTTAAATCTTGTGTTTCCTCATTTATTTTCATTTTGGATGATCTGTCCATTGGTGACAGTGGGGTGTTAAAAAATGGCTGTCAGCATCTGACATGCAGTGAGGTGCTCCTATGTTGGGTGCATTAATATTTACAATTGTTATATCTTCTTCTTGGACTGATTCCTTGATCATTATGTAGTGTCCTTCTTTGTCTCTTATAATGGTCTTTATTTTAAAGTCTACTTTGTCTGATATGAGAATTGCTACCTCAGCTTTCTTTTGATTTTCATTTGCATGGAATATCTTTTTCCATCCCCTCACTTTCAGTCTGTATGTGTCCCTAGGTCTGAAGTGAGTCTCTCATAGACAGCATATATATGGGTCTTGTTTTTGTATCCATTCAGCCAGTCTATATCTTTTGGTTGGAGCATTTAATCCGTTTACATTTAGGATAATTATCTATATGTATGTTCCTATTACCATTTTCTTAATTTTTTTGGGTTTGTTATTATAGGTCTTTTCTTTCTCTCTTGCTTCCTCCCTAGAGGAGTTCCTTTAGCATTAGTTGTAAAGCTGGTTTGATGGTGCTGAAATCTCTTAACTTTTACTTGTCTGCAAAGGTTTTAATTTCTCTGTTGAAGCTGAATGTGATCCTTGCTGTGTAGAGTAATCTTGGTTGTCGGTTTTTCCCTTTCATCACTTTAAGTATGTACTGCCACTCCCTTCTGGCTTGCAGAGTTTCTGCTGAAAGATCAGCTGTTAACCTTATGGGGATTGCCTTGTATATTAATTGTTGTTTTTCCCTTGCTGCTTTTAATATTTTTTGTTTGTATTTAATTTCTAATAGTCTGATTAATATGTGTCTTGGCGTGTTTCTCCTTGGTTTTATCCTGTATGGGACTCTCTGCGCTACCTGTACTTATTTGACTCTTTCCTTTCCCATATTAGGGACGTGTTCAACTATAAAATCTTCAAATATTTTCTCAGTCCCCTTCTTTTCCTCTCCTTCTTCTGGGACCCCTATAATTGGAATGTTGGTGTGTTTAATGTTGTCCCAGAGGTCTCTGAGAGTGTCCTCCATTCTTTTCCTTCTTTTTTCTTTATTTTGCTCTGCAGTAGTTACTTCCACTATTTTATCTTCGAGGTCACTTATCCGTTCTTCTGCCTCAGTTATTCTGCTATTGATCCCTTCTACAGAATTTTTAATTTCATTTATTGTGTTGTTCATCATTGTTTGTTTGCTCTTTAATTCTTCTAGGTCCTTGTTAAACGTTCTTGTATTTTCTCCATTCTTTTTCCAAGAATTTGGATCATCTTTACTATCATTATTCTGAATTCTTTTCCAGGTAGACTGCCTATTTCCTCTTCATTTGTTCTGGTGGGTTTTTTACCTTGCTCTTTCATCTGCTGTGTGTTTCTGTGTCTTCTCATTTTGCTTTACTTACTGTGTTTGGGGTCTCCTTTTCGCAGGCTGCAGGTCCCTAGTTCCCGTAGTTTTTGGTGTCTGCCCCCAGTGGCTAAGGTTAGTTCAGTGTGTTGTGTTGGCTTCCCGGTGGAGGGGACTAGTGCCTGTGTTCTGGTGGATGAGGCTGGATCTTGTCTTTCTGGTGGGTAGGACTGCATCTGGTTGTGTGGTTTTGGGTGGCTGTGACCTTATGATTTTAAGCAGCCTCTCTGCTAATGGGTTCCTGTCTTGCTAGTTGTTTGGCATGGGGTTTCCAGCACTGTGGCTTGCTGGTCGTTGAGTGGAGCTGGTTCTTAGCCTTGAAATGGAGATCTCTGGGAGAGCTTTCGCCATTTGATATTACGTGGAGCCAGGAGGTCTCTGGTGGACCAATGTCCTGAACTCAGCTCTCCCACATCAGAGGCCCAGCCCTGACACCCAGCCAGAGCATGATGACCCTGTCAGCCACATGGCTCAGAAAAAAAATGAGAAAAAAAGAAAGAAAAATAAAATAAAATAAAGTTATTAAAATAAAAAATAAAAAAATTATTGAAAATTAAAAAATTAAAAAGTAATAAAAAAAGAAAAGGAAGAAAAAAAATGGACAGACAGAACCCTAGTTCAAATGGTAAAAGCAAAGCCATACAGACAAAATCACACAAAGAACCATACACATACATGCTCACAAAAAGAGAAAAAGGAAAAAAAAAAATCTATATATTAGAAAAAAAAAGGAAGAGAGCAACCAAATCAATAAGCAAATCTACCAACGATAATAAAGTCTAAATAATAATGTAAAATATACATAAAACCAGAAACAAATTAAATGCAGAAAGCAAACTGCAAGTCTATAGTTGCTCCCAAAGTCTACTGCATCAATTTTTGGATGATTAGTTGTCTATTCAGGTAATCCTCAGATACAGGGTACATCAAGTTGATTTTGGAGATATAATTTGGTGCTGCTGAGGGTGCTGGGAGAAATTTCTGTTTCTCTTCTTTGTTTATACTGCTCCTGGGGTTCAGGATTTGGCCCTGCCTCTGTGTATAGGTCACCTGAGGGCGTCTGTTCTTCGCTCAGACAGGACAGGGTTAAAGTAGCAGCTGATTAGGGGGCTCTGGCTCACTCATTTGGGGGGGTGGGAGGGGTACAGAATGTGGAGCGAACCTGCAGTGGCAGAAGCCGGCGTGACGTTGCAACAGCCTTACGTGTGCCGTGTGTTCTCCTGGGGAAGTTTTCCCTGGATCACAGGACCCTGGCAGTGGCGGCCTGCACAGACTCTTGGGAGGGGAGGTGTGGATAGTGACCTGTGCTTCACACAGCCTTCTTGGTGGCAGCAGCAGCCTTAGCCTCTCACGCCTGTCTCTGGTGTCCACGCTGATAGCCGCGGCTCGTGCCTGTCTCTGGAGCTCAGTTAGTCAGTGCTCTGAATCCCCTCTCCTTGCACACCCCAAAACAGTGTTCTCCTGCGTCTTCGGCGGCTAGCTGTGGCGCACTAGTCCGCTTCAGACTGTGTTCACGCAGCCAACCCCAGTCCTCTCCCTGGGATCTGACCTCCAAAGCTTGAGCCTCAGCTCCCAGCCCCCGCCTGCCCCAGGTGGCGGGGGCAGACAAGCCTCTCGGGCTGGTGAGTGCTGGTCGGTACCAATCCTGTGTGCGGGAATCTCTCCGTTTTCCCCTCTGCATCCCTGTTGCTGCACTCTCCTCCGTGGCTCTGAAGCTTCCACATGCCGCCCAGCCCCTGTCTCCACCAGTGAAGGGGCTTCCTAGTGTGTGGAAACTTTTCCTCCTTCACAGCTCCCTCCCAGAGGGGCAGGTCCTGTCCCTAAGTAGTTTTTGGTGTCTGCCCCCAGTGGCTAAGGTTAGTTCAGTGTGTTGTGTTGGCTTCCCGGTGGAGGGGACTAGTGCCTGTGTTCTGGTGGATGAGGCTGGATCTTGTCTTTCTGGTGGGTAGGACTGCATCTGGTTGTGTGGTTTTGGGTGGCTGTGACCTTATGATTTTAAGCAGCCTCTCTGCTAATGGGTTCCTGTCTTGCTAGTTGTTTGGCATGGGGTTTCCAGCACTGTGGCTTGCTGGTCGTTGAGTGGAGCTGGTTCTTAGCCTTGAAATGGAGATCTCTGGGAGAGCTTTCGCCATTTGATATTACGTGGAGCCAGGAGGTCTCTGGTGGACCAATGTCCTGAACTCAGCTCTCCCACATCAGAGGCCCAGCCCTGACACCCAGCCAGAGCATGATGACCCTGTCAGCCACATGGCTCAGAAAAAAAATGAGAAAAAAAGAAAGAAAAATAAAATAAAATAAAGTTATTAAAATAAAAAATAAAAAAAATATTGAAAATTAAAAAATTAAAAAGTAATAAAAAAAGAAAAGGAAGAAAAAAAATGGACAGACAGAACCCTAGTTCAAATGGTAAAAGCAAAGCCATACAGACAAAATCACACAAAGAACCATACACATACATGCTCACAAAAAGAGAAAAAGGAAAAAAAAAAAATCTATATATTAGAAAAAAAAAGGAAGAGAGCAACCAAATCAATAAGCAAATCTACCAACGATAATAAAGTCTAAATAATAATGTAAAATATACATAAAACCAGAAACAAATTAAATGCAGAAAGCAAACTGCAAGTCTATAGTTGCTCCCAAAGTCTACTGCATCAATTTTTGGATGATTAGTTGTCTATTCAGGTAATCCTCAGATACAGGGTACATCAAGTTGATTTTGGAGATATAATTTGGTGCTGCTGAGGGTGCTGGGAGAAATTTCTGTTTCTCTTCTTTGTTCATACTGCTCCTGGGGTTCAGGATTTGGCCCTGCCTCTGTGTATAGGTCACCTGAGGGCGTCTGTTCTTCGCTCAGACAGGACAGGGTTAAAGTAGCAGCTGATTAGGGGGCTCTGGCTCACTCATTTGGGGGGGTGGGAGGGGTACAGAATGTGGAGCGAACCTGCAGTGGCAGAAGCCGGCGTGACGTTGCAACAGCCTTACGTGTGCCGTGTGTTCTCCTGGGGAAGTTTTCCCTGGATCACAAGACCCTGGCAGTGGCAGCCTGCACAGACTCTTGGGAGGGGAGGTGTGGATAGTGACCTGTGCTTCACACAGCCTTCTTGGTGGCAGCAGCAGCCTTAGCCTCTCACGCCTGTCTCTGGTGTCCACGCTGATAGCCGCGGCTCGTGCCTGTCTCTGGAGCTCAGTTAGTCAGTGCTCTGAATCCCCTCTCCTTGCACACCCCAAAACAGTGTTCTCCTGCGTCTTCGGCGGCTAGCTGTGGCGCACTAGTCCGCTTCAGACTGTGTTCACGCAGCCAACCCCAGTCCTCTCCCTGGGATCTGACCTCCAAAGCTTGAGCCTCAGCTCCCAGCCCCCGCCTGCCCCAGGTGGCGGGGGCAGACAAGCCTCTCGGGCTGGTGAGTGCTGGTCGGTACCAATCCTGTGTGCGGGAATCTCTCCGTTTTCCCCTCTGCATCCCTGTTGCTGCACTCTCCTCCGTGGCTCTGAAGCTTCCACATGCCGCCCAGCCCCTGTCTCCACCAGTGAAGGGGCTTCCTAGTGTGTGGAAACTTTTCCTCCTTCACAGCTCCCTCCCAGAGGGGCAGGTCCTGTCCCTAATTCTTTTGTCTCTGTTTTCTTTTGCCCTCCCCAGGTACGTGGGGGAGTTTCTTGCCTTTTGGGAAGTCTGAGGTCTTCTTCCAGCATTCAGTAGGTGTTCTGTAGGGGTTGTTCCACACGTAGATGTATTTCTGATGTATTTGTGGGGAGGAAGGTGATCTCCACGTCTTAGTCCTCTGGCATCTTGAACGTCTCCCCTCTGAATCTTGTAGATTTATTGAGATTTATGATCCACGATATAGGATATATTGGTAAATGTGTTGTGTTCACTTGAAAAGAATATGTGTTCAGGTATTATTGGGTAAGTGTTCTATAAATGTCAGTTAGGTCAAGTTGGTTGGTAGTGTTATTCAATTCTTGTATACCCTTAATGATTTTCTGTTTACTTTTCTATCAGTTATTGAGAGAGACGTATTGAAATCTCCAAGTGTCAGTGGGTAGGTCTGTTTATCTTTGCAGTTGTATCAGTTTTTTGCTTCATGTATTTTGAAGTTCTGTTGTTAGAGGCAAAAAACATTTAGGATTCCCATATTCTTCTGATAAGTCGACATCTTTGTCATTCTGAAATGATTTTCTTTATCCCTTGTAATATTCTTAGCTTCGAAATCTGGTTTGTCCAATGTTAATATAGTTATTCAGCTTATTTTGATTAGTGTTAGTATGATTTTTCTGTCCTTTACTTTTTTTCTATTTGTATCTCTATATTTAAAGTGAATTTCTTTTAGTAAGTATATAGTTGTGTCTTACTTTCTTTAATCCAGTCTGATGATTTTTCTTTTTTAATTGGGGTGATCAGACTATTGATAGTTAATGTAATTATTGATATGGTTATGGTTAAATCTGTCATCTAACAATTTGCTTTGTATTTGTCTTACCTATTCTTTGTTCCTCTTTTCTGATTTTTTTTTTGTTTTGCCTCTTTTGGATTTTTTAAAATGATTTCATAGATTATTTTAAATAAGTACATTCCATTGTTTTAACACTTCTGTTTTACCTGTGGCTTATTTATTCATTAAAAATAATCCTTTATTTGATTTTTAAATTTATATAATTTAGCACACATTTATTAAATAGCTGTTGTATTCAGTACATAGAGAAAGAGTTATTGGAATAGGTGAATCTTGATCAGGGCTTTGGAGGAATGGTAAGGTATGATTGGTTAGAGAATCTGTTGTAGGTTAGTAGAAGGGCATGATTAAAGGCACAGCGGTGGAAATTAATAGAGCAAGATGGGTGAGCTAGCAGGAGGAACAAAAGTATAAAAATTTTAAGAATGTAATAGGAGATTGAAAATGCTTCAAGGATTGATTAAAAAAAAAGTGGTAAAAGCCTAACAATCTTAATGAAATTGGAAAGCATATGCTCATTTTATAACTTTACTTGTTTAACTGTCACTTTTTTTATTCTCAGGAAGTAAGCTACCATTAAAGAAAAAAACCACTGAACTGAAATAAGGTTAAGATCAAAATAATGTTAAATCCTTACAACTGACTAATTATATTTGGTCATTAATTTCCTCAAGACCTTTTTTTTTATTGTATTTTTATTTATTTATTTATTTATTTATTTATGGCTCTGTTGGGTCTTCGTTTCTATGCGAGGGCTTTCTCTAGTTGCGGTGAGTGGGGGCCACTCTTCATCACGGTGTGCGGGCCTCTCACTGTCGTGGCCTCTCTTGTTGCCGAGCACAAGCTCCAGATGCGCAGGCTCAGTAGTGTGGCTCACGGGCCTAGTTGCTCCGCAGCATGTGGGACCTTCCCAGACCAGGGCTCGAACCCATGTCCCCTGCATTGGCAGGCAGATTCTCAACCACTGTGCCACCTGGGAAGCCCAAGACCGTTTTTATTACCAAATAAATTGTTTAACTTTTATGTAACTTGATTGTTTTTTGTTTTTTTTTTAACAGTTTCCTGTTTTAAATTGTATAATGCTTTCTCTTGGTTTTATTTACTCTTGGACAACTCTCAATGTCCTTCATATAACCTTTTTCCTGTGCTGGACCCTCCAGTATTGTTAATATCCATGGTTCTATTGTCTGTTCCATATTTTTCTTTCTCTCTTTCTTTCTTTTTTTTCCTCACCATATACTTTCATATAGTTCTCTGACAGTTTCAGTGAGGGCTGGGAGGTTTTCAGATTTTGAGCTGCCTTGAACTTGGGACTGTCTACCCAAGTCAGGTTTGATTTTTTTTTTTTTTTAACCAGGGATTGATAGATTTTAATTAATATCAACCTTTGAGAAAAGGTTTCACCTTGCCCCCATATACAAAGTATCCACTGAGGTATTTGAGTCTGATGGCCTCCCTCTTAAAGAGTCTGATATCAGGCACTCCCTTGGTTTTTCCTTCTATTTAATAATAATTTATTCTAACAATTTGTCGAACTATGTTCTAACAAATATAACAGATGCTAGTACTATGTTCAACTACTGCCATAAGAGCTTTGTAGGTATTGATTCATTTGATTCTCACAACATTATAAGGTAGTACTATTATTATCATCTCTATTTTTCAGACGAGGAATTGAATTTCAGAGAGGTTAAACACTTCATGCAGGGCTACCCCCAACAAGTAATGGAGCCAGGTTTTTGAACTCATGTAGTCTGACTTCAGGGCCATGCTTCTAACTAGATATTTTTATAATCTTCTGGAGATCCTTACTTTTATGTAAGTATGTCAGATACTTAAAATTCAGTGTCTCCAAACCTGAAGTCATTGTTTGCTTTCCATCTGCACTGTCTTCCCCAAGGAAATTTGCTTCTCTTTTCACATCTTAGTTAATGTTGTCTTTTTCCTTTTGGTCATTTAGGCATTAAATTTGAGTCATTCTGTGCTACTACCTTCTCCTTCCTTCAATTGATCTCTGCATCTTATTGATTTGTCCTTTTAATAACTGTTGAAAAAGTACATTCTGCTCATTTTCATTGTCTCAACTTAGTTAAAGTCAGTTGTGATATCTCATTTGGAATAGCTATTCATTCTCTTAGAGATGCTTGTATGCTCTCTGGTACCTTGATTATCTTAGCACTCTGTAATTGTTAGTTTATGTGTCTGTCTTCTCCATTAGACTCTGTTCTCATAAAGAAGGTCCGTGAATTCTGACTTTGTACTCGCAGTGCCTAGCTTAATATGTGACATACAATTGGTGTACAATAAATATTTTGTGAATACATGAATTAGTTTGTCATTAGATGTTAGTTTTGATGGCTTTGAAACAGTTTGTTTTTGTTTTGTTTTTTATTTTGGTCTACTTTTGGAAGTGTCTTTCAATGTCTAATTTTTTTCTAAAGCTGTACATAGTTTCTGTAATTGTAGTGATCAAGGATGAAATGGATTCTTTAATGTAGTTACATGTTGTCTTCAGAGTATATTGTATAGTAAAATAACTTCAAAACTGTTAGAATCTTTTTATGGTTTGTGATAGTCCAAATCTTTAATTATATTTTCAAGAATGAAGTATGTATTATATTCTCTTAGTAGCAATGGAACAGAAAGAAGTGTTTATATTCTTTACATATGCAAAAATATAATTTATATAAACCACTGCCATCTCAGAATGAGTGTGTTAAAAGGGAGTAGGCAGGTGTCATAAATCTTTATTCTTGGTAAAGAATATAATAGTTGAATGTTAATTGCATTCAGTATTTAAGTAATGACAGAAAGTGATAGGGAATTTTTGGGTCCAAATTTAATGCATGGCAGTGGGCCTGCATTTACTAATTTCTGAAGGTAGCTATATTCCCTAATAATTTCCCTGAATCAAATAAATGAAGATATTGTTCTGAGAGGAATGCACGAAAGGTAGCAGTTGTTTTCTACATGAGTAAAATTTTCATATGCAACATGCTGCTGACTGTGGGACTATCAGGCTTCTTTTTGTTTTTCAAAGCACAATTCTGCTTAACTGTTAACTCTGTGCTTGTGCTTTATTTGCAGCATCTGGCGAGGCCCCAATGTGAACTGCACAGACAGTTCGGGTTACACTGCTTTACACCATGCAGCCTTAAATGGACATAAGTAAGTGCCACTTATTTGGACTGGAATCTTTTTGTATTCAGTTACATGTGATGAAGTTAATTATGTCTGATGGTACCTGTCTCATGTTGCCGTGAGTCCCCTGGGCTTAGATGAATTTAGAGAGGCACCAGGTGTTCAATACCTGGCAAGTTGAAAGTGGTAGGAATGTTGCTGAGATGATTATGTGCAGAGTGTAAGTCAAGTCAAATATCACACAGGGAAAATGCAAGAAGTGACAGAACCATGTTAGTCGTGTGTACCTTTGGTGAGGGAATGGAATACATCACTTAATGACGCCTCCCTACTTTTTTGGGTGTCTTCACCAAATATGGGATTATTCACTAGGAGTGAACTCTTCAATAGTCTTGCTGTTATAAGCCATAGGCACTTACATGAACCACTTCAAAATCCTCAAACTAAGCTAAAATGCTTTGTCTTTGTCATTCTTGAATGGTCTTTCAGGTTTTAAACTTCTTTAACCTGATTTTCAGAAGGAAAGTGACCCTGTTCATGTGTCTCCCCTCCTATCTGTTTTTCCTTTGCTTTAATGATTCAAGTTAGTCTTTTCAGATCTGGATCATTTCATTTCATTTCAGTTTTATTAGATGTGGTAATTACTGCCTTAAAAGTGCTAGTTACCTTTTACTTTCACACTTAACATTTCTTTCATTCTGTGAATTGAGACACAAGGGACTTAGTTATACTTGATCACATTTTAAGGCCTTAAAGCTCTCATGGAAGAAACATCATTTTTGTCATTATTTATCATTATGACATTTTTATCTAACTTATTGCATAAATTGAACATTATTATTCTGTTTGAAGAATCATCCAAATTATATAAAATACCATGAACTGAATGTTTCATCACTTAGATTTTTAGTATTGGAATTCCCAAATTACATTTCTTTTCATCCAGTCCTGATTCTTTATTATATCAACTTATATCATCTAACTTAGAACTTTTTTATTTTGCTGAGTGTTTTTCAGCTATATGTTATCCTTCTGTAGAGTGGAAAATGTGTTCAGATCCCTAACATCTGAATCTTTTAAAAGAATTACTATTTATTCTTCTTTGTACCTGAGTCATCAGGAGTGAAATCTATTAAATAAGCCCAAGCTGGCTTCTTTGGCCATCTTAGTTGTAGATTTAGGGTGGTACCATATTTCTTAGTTCCAGTGGGGAAGACAAACTATCAAATCTAATGGACAGAAGATCTTGAGCTTGACCATTTGAGCTATACAACTTTTCTTGTTCTATCTCAGCTTGGCATTATAAGTATTTCTCAAAATAATATTGTCCTCAAATGGACATATCCCTTCTTGATTTTCAGTGAAGTTTTTAGTAAATGTTATTGGTTTATACATGACATCCTGTGAAGTTCTAACCATTGAGATATATTTCTCTGAGGCCTCTTGCATAACTCTTAGTTTTTATTGGCAGTGTACAAAGTGAGGATAATTTGGGTGATTGAATAGTAATCATTAAGATTATCATAAAGAGATGAGGATTTGACTGTATATCTTTTAAGATCTCTTTAATTGCAGATGTTCTCTGAGAATTATATTTCTCTGCTTTGCTTTTATTTAAAGGTCTCATTTATCTTTTCTTTTAAACTCTTTCTAGAAAGACTTTACTTAGTGTCATTCTGTAGGTATTAGAAAAAAGCAGGAAAATTCTAATCCCATCTCTCCCTCCCTGCTAGTCATGTGACCTTGAGCCATTTCATTAACCTATTTAGGCCTCAGTTCAGTGCACTGAATACAGTGGCTGGATATTTTTTGTTGTTACTTCCAGTTATAACATTTTATGATACACTGTTTTATTATTGTTTGCAGCTCAGTTATGTACTATGATGTTACAATTCTGAAATTTGGATTTTCATCTAGAGTATAAGATTTCTTGATTTTAAATTATTTAAGTTACCAAGGACTTTTAAGAGTAGAGATCATTTATTCTACCCTGCCCTCCTCACTTCTTTCATTTTATAAATGGAGAAACAAGACCATTCTGGATAAGTGACTTAGTGGCCACTTAGTTATTAAGGTGGGGCTGTTTCTAGGTCTAAGTGTTCTAGTTCCAAGTGTATGCTTTTACCAGTACTTCACATTATATCCCCTCTGTGGCTGTATGCACATCAGTTTTCTAAATTCTTGTTGGTTTTTCTCTGTCACATTATGTATTTCTTGTTCCCGTTATCAACAAGTAGTGTGTTCTCATGGAATGCTGATTTAAATATTGGCATAAGAAAAGATATTTGACGGATAAAAAAGTGTCATAGAATATACCTCAGAGCCAGAGGAGAATGGTTTTTCTTTTCTTTGTCTTTGCTCTTCTCACTTAGCATAGGTAATGAACTATTGTGTTATATTCTTCCCAAGCAAAAGACATTTTTTTTATGTCATAGACATTCTTCTATGTCAGCATAGAAACACATCATTTCTATCTTTATTCCTGCTGCTGTTGTATCCATCAGCTCTAGATTGTTTTCATAAGCATTACGATTTCTAGGCTGAAGTTAATGGAATTATAGAGCTGGAAGAAATATTACAGGGTCCTATAGTTTATTCTTTTGCTTTGGACACACGCTTTCCCCTTCCCTCCAATATATAATCTATGGCCTTGTGACTTCCCTGGTGGTCCAGTGGCTAAGACTCCGCACTCCCAATGCAGGGGGCCCAGGTTCGATCCCTGGTCAGGGAACTAGATCCCACATGCTGCAACTAAGATCTAGCATGCCTCAACTAAAGATCCTGCGTGCCACAACTAAAAGATCCCACATGCTGCAACTGAAGATCCTACATGCTGCAACGAAGGTCCCATGTGCCGCAACTAAGACCCAGTGCAGAAATTAAAAAAAACAACAAAACTATGGCCTTCATACTACAAATTAAGCCTGTATCCTCTTTATTTTGTATGTTTTATTGGGAGTTCTTGTTTATCACTGGTAGTTAATCCACAAGTGGAGCAGCATTTTATACCTGAAATACATTATTTCATATTGAACAATTCATCTCCACTTAGCCAAATCAGGACACAATAGAAAATGTAATGTACTCTTGGTGATTTCTGAGTCATTTGTAATTACAGATTAGAAAATTTTTACCTTCAAATGATAGAAAAAACATGGTCAGTAGAACAGATTTAACTAGTGATGATTATAAATAAATTATTTCAATAGATAGGCTAGAGATTTTTCTCTTTTTCAAAATATGGAGTATTCATTGTCTCGCTCACATATTTCTACTGTAAATTTGATTCACTTAATTCTCTTCTGAATAGCAATTAGCCAGCTTTCCTCCCTCCTTCCCTCCTTCCCTCACTCCTTCCTTTACTCCCTCCTTTCTTTTCTTCCTTCTTCCTGCCTTTCTTCTTTCCCTCTCTTCCTCTGTCCTTCTTTCTTCTTTCCTTTCCCCCTTTTTAACTAATAATCTTATCATTCCCTGTAAGATTTTACTAAACCTGTATATTCATGTTTCATTTCAATTCTCCTTCTTTTCTTAGCAACTTGCTCCTTTTTTTTTTTAAAGTTCCATCTCATTAAACTATGTTGGGTACATTGTAATTCTTGGCTACTGTTTTGGAAAATGTCAGTACTAAATTGTTATTGTATCTTTGAAATACATATGTTATTTGATATGTGCAGGGTTAAAATATTTTCTATTCTCACTTCTCATTCTTTAAATATTTAATGCTTGAATCCTAGACTCCATTATCTATAATCCAAATTGATCTCAAATTGGATCTAGAATCCACGTAGTAAGCTATCTGCTGCACTTTTGATTTGCTCAGAGTAGGCTTTCTAATGAAAGAAGAATACTTCCTCTAAAAATTTATATAATCTAGTCCATGAAATTGCCCTTTGAGTCACCTACAAATATCTTGGTTGATTGCTTCTTTCTTGGATAAGGATATTAACTAGTTAAACTTTGGCTTTATTCACTCTATCTGGAAATCTCTGAGAATGAATTCAGTATATAAAGGAGCTCCAGTTAGAAAATGGAGTGTATTGTCCTAAAGGCTTTTGACCATGTTGAACACATTTGCAACTTTATTTTCATTTAGGAGAAGTAAAATCTTCAAGAAAGTGTGAAATCAAGAGGACCTTCATGAATTTGAGAATTTCATTAGTTTGTTAATATTACATCCATATGAAGATGATTTGCATTTATTTCAAAATTCTTTGCATTACCAACAAACACAGGAGGATGGAACAAAATAAATGTCTTTGGTTAATTATAGGGAAACTTGCTGTTGAGGTAAAGAAATTTGAGTGTTGAATCTTCCCAATTAATTTAATTTTGCTCAAAACATATACTGAACTTCTTAAAAGACATTTCATATTAATCAGAAGTATTATTTATATCTGTCAGAAAATGAACAACTTAAACATAGTAGCAAAAATCAATACTTTTAGAATTCCTGTTTTTACCTGAACTTACATATATTAGCCTCAAGCTACAAAATGTTGCAGTGATTTAAGTTGGATTATTATTAAATTTAATTTGATATTTTTGTTTTGTTCCTAGGAAATGGAATTATTTTAGTGTTTTGGAACATTTTTTATTTATCAAATGCTGTTAAGAAAGAATGCCACTTTATCTTTAAGATATGGGGTTTACTTCTTTGCTTGCTATTCTGTAGACAGTGTTCATTAATATAACTTAATATTTCATGCCAGGTAACCAAGTATGGTCAAAATATTCATTTCTGGTTACCTCTGGAAGATATAAGATGCAACTTAAATAAAAATTTTAAAATAGGGGTTAACTAGGCTTATTATAGTGATCAGTTTGCAGTATATACATATATCAGATCATTATGTTGTACACTTGAAACGAAAGTCATGTTATATGTCAATTATATCTCAAAAACAAAACAAAAAAAACCCTTGATTTGGTGGGATCCTGTATTAACTTCTCTTCTTGTTTAGACATTAAAGAAAGTACCTGAAATTTAATTTGCTCTTGATGAGCCTGGATGAAAAAGGCCAGTATAATACATATTGCTTGTCATATACAAGGGATATACAATCATAAGAAATTAATGACACTATATTGATTAATATTTTGCTTAAGATTCAGTAAGACTAACAGGCACTTATTTTTTATTTTTATTTTTTTTTTGTGGTACGCGGGTCTCTCACTGTTGTGGCCTCTCCCGTTGTGGAGCACAGGCTCCGTACGTGCAGGCTCAGCGGCCATGGCTCACGGGCCCAGCCGCTCCGCGGCATGTGGGATCTTCCCAGACCGGGGCACAAACCCGTGTCTCCTTCATCGGCAGGTGGACTCTCAACCACTGCGCCACCAGGGAAACCCAACAGGCACTTATTTGATCAAAGATATAACTTTATATTTCACAGATATGTTTTCACATTAGAAATCTGAGCTCAGCCAGTTTATTAGCTGGTATCTCTGAATAAGATGAAAGGCTCAACTTAAATAAAAATTTTAAAATAAATTTAAAAATAAATTTAATAAGATATTTATTTAATAAAATGAATAAACTTTTAAAAAACTGAAATAAAAATAATAGTATTTATTTAGGAGCTTGGTGTTCACCAAAGATAATTTCATAAACATACAGATTTTTCTTTTCTGATTTAGATATTAGATGATAGTAATACTATACAATACAAATGATCAGTGTTAGTCAGTTTTTTCACTATATCATACATCTTCCTGATAGATAAAGAATGAATGCATATCACATACATTATTAGAAAATTTCAACAAAAATTGAGCCAAATAACAAATGAAATTCTGAATGGTTTGAGTGAGAGTAAAAGAAAATAGTATTGATGATCCCATCAAACTTTTCTTTACTCCTAGAAAGGAAATGCTTTTAGAAATTTCAGACTTTTTTTTTTTCCTGCTTAGGCTTTGATGGATGAAATTAAAACCCTTCACATAATTGTCTTTCTTGCTATATGAATTTGGAGAAGGCTGTTTTTTTGTAGGATAAATTCTACTTGTTACATCCAGTTATTTAACTGTGCTTCCTTTGGTATTATTTTAACTTTTATTTAAATGCTGATATATTTCAGTTAAAAAAAAGATGACTAGAATTGTTCAATCTTGCAGCAAACTGCTTTAAGAATAGTTTTTTTTTTTTTAACATCTTTATTGGAGTATAACTGTTTTACAATAGTGTGTTAGTTTCTCCTTAACAACAAAGTGAATCAGTTATACATATACATATGTTCCCATATCTCTT
>NC_041219.1:32994693-33002661 GCF_002837175.3 Physeter macrocephalus | reverse complement strand
TTTGTGTCATCTTTAATTTCTTTCATCAGTGTCTTATAGTTTTCTGCATACAAGTCTTTTGTCTCCTTAGGTTGGTTTATTCCTAGATATTTTATTCTTTTTGTTGCCGTGGTAAATGGGAGTGTTTTCTTAATTTCACTCTCAGATTTTTCATCATTAGTGTATAAGAATGCCAGAGATTTCTGTGCATTAATTTTGTATCCTGCTACTTTACCAAATTCATTGATTAGCTCTAGTAGTTTCCTGGTAGCCTCGTTAGGATTCTCTATGTATAGTATCATGTCATCTGCAAACAGTGACAGCTTTACTTCTTCTTTTCCTATTTGGATTCCTTTTATTTCTTTTTCTTCTCTGATTGCTGTGGCTAGAACTTCCAAAACTATGTTGAATAAGAGTGGTGAGAGTGGGCGACCTTGTCTTGTTCCTGATCTTAGTGGAAATGGTTTCAGTTTTTCACCATTGAGAACAATGCTGGCTGTGGGTTTGTCATATATGGCCTTTATTATGTTGAGGAAAGTTCCCTCTATGCCTACTTTCTGCAGGGTTTTTATCATAAATGGGTGTTGAATTTTGTCAATTTTGATTGTATACAGTTTTACAGTCATTTTCGTTTCTCATTTGATTCACACCACGACTCTTTGAGACCGGCAACAATATGTAATCTCTAAATTCTGTTTTAACAATATCTGAAAGAGGGACAGAGGTTATTTGAATTGTCCAAGGTAGCCAAGTTAGTAAGTACTAGTAGAAAGTTGGGACTTCAAACCAGATCTTCTGGTTCTCAGCTGCTTTTGTTATTCATAAGTATTGAATTCTTTTTACCACTTTGTAAGTTATTTATCTCAGAATAGATGACCCTATATAACAACTTTTACGTGGCAGAGAGGTGAGAAGCATAGAAACTGGACAAACTTCAGGTTTTCTTCTGATTTTCAGACTGTTTTTGCCAAAGGTGATTTGAAGGAAGCCTTTTTACTTTTAAAGGATTTTATTTTTATTTGGGGCAAGAACTAATATTTGTATAGTGTTTTACTGTTTATTGAGTGGCTTCTCTTTTATGTTCTCGTTTACTATTCTTACCAGTCTTGAGCAATAGGCACTATTATTATTATTTATATTATTTTCTACAGGAAAGAAAAAGAAAAATGAGACTAAATACTCTAGGGGTCATATCATTAGGTAGTTTGCATAGCTGGGACTTTAAATTCAAGTCATTTAAATTCAAAGCTTATAAAATAATACTGATTTTAGAAAAGAAATGTTAAAATGAGGTTTATTTTTATTTTCTCTGAAATCTTATCATTAGAAACTGCGTCAGTGATAGAATTTGTCTCATAAATGAATTTCCCTCTTAAAATCATTTCTTAGCCTTGGAGGAGGAAGATGAAAGAGTGCACAAGTATAAACACCACACATTCAAAGTATGTTCTGTGCCATGGCTAAAAGATATTAAATTTTTTTTTCAACCTTGGGCTTATACTGCAGGGTCTCTTTCCTACTGTGCTGCTTTCTCTTTTATATGTATCTTCAATCCCTTATTCCATTTCTGTGTAGGAATGATGTGTAAACTCCCTAAATGTCTCTTG
The DNA here is from genome assembly GCF_002837175.3 of Physeter macrocephalus. NCBI lineage: Eukaryota > Metazoa > Chordata > Mammalia > Artiodactyla > Physeteridae > Physeter > Physeter macrocephalus. The sequence continues at coordinate 33,001,075 of NC_041219.1, read as the reverse complement.
GTAGTACGATAACTTTTTTTTGTAAACAGGGAGTTTGCTTGCATCTCAACTCTTCCTTCAGACTAAATCTCAGATACAGGTTATCTGGAAATACTCCCTTTTTGAAAAAGATGAGAGGAGGTATTCTTTTAAGTTATTTGACTAAATTTGTTCAGTTAATAAAATTAGATAAATTTTGCTGAAATGAATTCTATTATGTAGTTTTATGGTTAGTCAGTGCTCTGTGTGTGTATGGTGGTGGCTTGTTCCAGGTAAGTAAAATAGCCAAATGTTGAAGAGGCAAACTCTTAAACCCAATTGTATTTCTCAATACCTTGAATGATTACTCTAAATTGCCAGCCAGTATCTAGTATACTTTTATAATTATCTGTTTAATAAATGCTGCATTGTTCAGCATGTTTTCTTTTCTGTTGTATTCTTTTGGTTTTTCTACTTCTTAGGGACATAGTTCTCAAACTGCTTCAATATGAGGCATCAACAAATGTAGCAGACAACAAAGGTTATTTTCCTATTCACCTGGCTGCCTGGAAAGGAGATGTGGAAATTGTGAAGATTCTTATTCATCATGGACCATCGCATTCCAGAGTCAACGAACAGGTGCACTTGACAAATATTTGCTCATGCTATGATTTTTTGAGAGTTTTGCGGCGCCAAAGACACATTGAAAAATCGATTATTTCTATCTTTACCCTGCCAAAGACCTTTCTACTGCTGAATTTCCTAAAGGAGAAAGTTGAAAACTTCTTTGGCATTTGTATATGGTACATTAGCACTAAGTTGGACATTTGTAAAGATATTTGTTAGCAAGAAAATCCCACATAAAGGAAGTAGTTGTAGTATTTTTGCCTGCTTTACATAAGCATCCATTTTATATTTATTGAATATTTAGAAATAGAAGAGAATTCACATTTGTAATGTGAATTAGTTTTTCTTAATAAAATTTTAAATGCTAAAATGGTGACAACTACATTTGCATAATGCTTTACCATTTACATAGCACTTTCACATTAAGTACAATTTTGTGAATTAAAATGCAAAATACAATGTATACAGTTGCTAGTCACATATTAAATTAAGAATTTCCTGTGTGTGTAGAGATTATATCTATATCTACACATATATATATTATATCTATATCTACACATATATATATATTTTTATACACACACACACACACACACACACACACACACACACACACACACACACACACACACACACACCCGCCCAGAGTAAGTTGAGTAAAACACAGCAGCAGGATGATACTGATAGATAAAGTCAAAATATTTGCAAGTATATAGTATCCATGTTTCATATAATGCATATATTTAAAAAGTAATGCCATTCTAGGTATTCTAAATAAATAAGACCACAGATTCCAGAAAGTAAAATACAGTCCTCTAGTACAGTATGATAACATCTTGAGCTCTGCATGCCCCCTACTGTTCTCATTTTGTAAAACTATATTTGAAAACCAGCATGTAGTCCAACAACTGAATTACAAATATGGCATTAAGCTGCAGGTTGGCAGTTATTCAATATCAATGGAAGTAGGTTACTCCAGGGTAAGCACATCTAATGAAGTACAATTAGCATATTGTTCAAATGGATATAGACTTTGCAGACCTTTGACTGAAATTCAGATTAAAGAATAAAAGGTAACACTTGCCAGCTGTGAACAGCAAAGGGAAGAAAAATGTATATTTTTTTCTTACATCAAAAGGCAGTTGTATAAAGAACTAATCAAGAAAAATGTTTTATTAATTGGAACACTGTCATTAATATTTAGTGCAATAAAATCTCTGTTTACAGATTATAAAATACAGAATATTTTTTATGAGAATACACTCATTAATTCAAATCTATAAAAAATGACCGATATGGCTATCTTTTTTGGCATATCATGCTAAAAGGAAATTTATGAGAATGCTGACTGTTCCTCAGAAAACCAAGTTAAAATATCATTCGTGGAATGAGCCATCTGGTGGTTATTCTTAAAACTGTTTGAATGCCCCAAAGCAAACCTGAAATAATAAGATGGAAAAACAAACCAAGGTTAAGCAAGGGAATGTTAGTTTCTCCAAACAATATTTTTAAAATGACATGAAAATAAGAAAGAAAAACCCTAGAATTTATTTACATTTGAAAGCTGAATATTTTAAATGGCATATAACTGTAATGGTGTGTTTTAAAGAGAAACAGTTATTTTTTGTGATGTTGAATAAATCAATTTAAATATAAAAAAGGTTTTTTTGAGGTGATTGGACTTCAGAATTCCTTTTTCACTTCTCTTGCTTTATGTTGTGGTTTCTATTGGAAACAAGTTGAAATTTCTTGAGGTTTTTAATACCATGCTTTCAGTATTCTTTTGTTTGTTATTATGTATATACGCTTTTAGTGCTAACATAGTTCTCTCATTCAATGTCATTTCTTCTAAAAGTTTCTGATGTAGGAATTTTGTTTTCACAGGTAAATTCTGATTTTAGCTTTATTTCTTTTTTCCCCACGAATGAGACAGAAATATGCTAATTAATTATAAGCCTTTAAGTACTTAAGCAATAGAGGGCAGGAATGAAAATGGTAATGAACATTTACTGAGGCCTATGCTAACCAGGCACTGTGCTAAGCACTTTTACCTGTGATATGTTATTTACTTAGTTCTCGCAATCCTCTGAAGTGATTTTTATCACTTCCGTATTATAGATGGGAAATCAGGCTCAGTAAAGCTAAGTAACTCTTCTAAGTTCACACATTACTGAGTAACTTAAACTGAGACTTGTATTCAGATCTCTGTAATTCCAGAGCCCTCCACAATAGCACATTGGTATTCTCAGTGGTAAATCCTATCACTTATGGAGTGTTTACTATATACCAGGCATTGTGCAGAGTACTTCATCTACATTATCTTTCTAAGCTCTACCACAGCCTGAAGAGGTAGGTATTAATTACTGTTCCTACCTTATATATGGGGAAAGTACCTTAGAGAGATTAAGTAACTTGCCCATGATACCACAGCTTCTAAGAAATGCAGCCAGTATTTGAATTCAGGTTTTTCTGATCCAAAGCTCAAGCTTTTAACCAGTAATACACTATGTTATAATGTTAAAATTATGCGTAATTGTCAGGATTTCATTCTGATTTCTGAATGCTGTCTTTGGTTTCTAATACAACTTTTCTTGTATTTTAAACTTTCTTTAAAAGTAATTCTACCTTATGTTTTAATGTTTAAAACTTATAAGGCATTTTCCTGTATGTTATCTCCTTTGATTTATAAGCTGTATTCTAACGTTATAGGGAAGGTAATATTCTAATTTTACAGTAAGATAAGTTAAGAGAGATAGAGTGATTTATTGTTGCTAATAAGTACATGTTAGCACTTCAACCTGGATCACCATTTTATATTGCCTTAGAATTAGTAGTCAACTTAGGGTGACATAATTTTGAAAATAAAGTGGACTCTGCCCTGATTTTGGTTTTTATATTTGCCACATCCTTCCTGTCTTTTGTCAACAGGTTTATTTCCTTTCTTCTGTTGTTATGTGTGTTTTCAATTTATATTTCTCTGTATATTCGTTTCCCTCCTGCCTTTCCTTCCTCTTTCCTTTTCTTCCACCTTCTCTTCCTCTTTTCTTCTGTATTTTAACATTAGAGCAAAAACCAGAGGAACCTTATCTCATAAGTATATTCCCTTGCCATTCACCAAAACTCAAATCCAGCTAGTGTTAGATAGTTTCCATTAGTTTGACTTTGAAGTAAGATCTTTGGTAAATAGCTTTTGTTAGCCAGTTTCATACTGCCACCCATTGTCTGGAAGTGTCCTAATTTTTCAGAGAACACTCATCTGGTAAAAAAGAAGGAATTCAAAACAGTTTAAGAATATTTAATGTAGACATACTAGCAATTATTAATTAGTGCTTTATCACAGCCTATTTATTTCAAATTGGATTTCTTTAGACCACTAGTGAGTATGGACATGAGTATACAACCATGCCTTTTGTAAAGGTAGCACAGTTGTGGTCTTCACTGACGTGACAAGCCAAGTGTGTGTTCGATATTATGGATAAACTCTATGAACATTTTCTCCTGAGTAAGTCTTGAATGATTGAAATAACTTTTTCTTGAGATCTGAACAGTGATAACTGGAGTTAATAGAAAAATTTCAGTTTTGCACTTATAATTTCTTAGGCTAAGGCCTTTGCAAAGGTAGAGAGGTCTTTGAGGTATTGTTTCATAATTTACTTTTCTTTTCCTCAAAGAGGTAGTATATCTTAAAAAATGAGATTGAATCTATTTTCAACCAACGGGAAATTTGGTTTGGTCAGGAGGCATATTTCTATATCATATTTTCATGGTTTAAGGTAATAAGATTGATTTTTAAATCAGGTTTATAAAACTTGGCCAGATAATAAAATCAGGGAGTGCAAGCCTCTATGTTGTCAGTCTGTGAGGAAATAGACTATGATAACACATTTAAACTAAGAACAGGAATGGCTCCCCCAAAATGCTGGAAAAAACAATACCTCCAGCTGGATTCCCCATCTGTCAGATCTTAACTTTTTGTTGACTGTCTTCAAGGAGTAGCTTTTCCTTTGCATTTGGCCTTCAAATGCCCTCTTTTGATACTTGTTTTGGAAAAGTAAAGTAGTAAGAAGACTTTTCTGTGCTTTTTTTCCCCCATCACACCTCTTTTTAAGTTTTCAAATCTTCCCTCTACTCTCAACTTACTTATCTGCATTGTTTTATCATCCAGAGCAAGGCTGAGTTACTTTCTGGAGCGATAAGATTTGTTTGGGTTTGTACCCTTAGAACAGCTATCTAAGCAGCTACTTCCTATTTCAACTCAGTTGTTGTTCTTTTGGGCAAAATCTATAGAAATTCTGCTTTCAGATCACTAGTTCCATGTTTTTCTTCCTTGGCAGTAAAGAAACACATGGCAGGCAGTGTGGTACAGTGGAAAGAGCATAAATGGGTTTTTGATTCTGACGGATACAGGTTCCAAAAGATCCTGAAACTGCTTGGGCATGTAATTTAACTTTTTTGTATTTTAGTTTCCTCATCCATGAAGTGGAGATGTTAATACCAATCTTGTAGGATCATTTGTAAGGGTTAAAGGAGACAATGTATGTAAAGTTTTTAGACACTCAACAAATGGTAGTAATAATAGTTTCTATTGTGGAAGATGGTATTAAAAATACCAACTTTGGGTCTAGGCTATTTAGGTTCAAATTCTGGCCCCAATACTAAATGGCTGTATAATTGAAGGGCAGTTATTCAACTACTTACTACCTCAGTTTCCTCATCTGTAAAATGGGGATAATGATAATAATATTTATCTCCTAGTGAGGATTAGATGAGTAAACATGAAATGCAACTGTGCCTGGCACATAGTGATAGCTATGATGATGACTCTGATGATGACATCCTCCCTTGCTCTCTAGAACCCTCATTTAGGACATTGCATTTTTGTTACTAAAATTTCTTGTTCACATTTCTCCTGATTGACCCTTCTGCCTCCTGACCTAGTCATACTGCATATACCTACACCATCTGCCCAAAGAATCTGAAAGGGTACAGCTCCCTTGCAACTGGGTTCAGTTTTCTCCATTTTAACATTTTTTATTCTGCTAATTAAATTCCTGGGAAAATCTCATTGATTTTCAACTGAAACACTTATAAGCTACACGTGTAATACTGTGATACTCCTTATAACTTGTATGGTATGGGTATGGTCTGCTTCTCAATCCATGATTATATTTCAAAAAATATGGTTTAATCTTAGGGCCAGTATGTCTTTGTTCTCTTTGCAAAAGAAGCACTGATTTATATTTAAACAAAAGATAAAATGAAACTGAACTTGGGAAGCCTTTCTGTAAATCTTTCATTATCAAAGAATGTACTATCTCAACTATCTTTTGGAAAGCCAGTCTGTTAAAAGTGTATTATAATTCTTATTAATCTCTCTCATTAACAAATGTCATAGAGGCACGATGCACAGTGCAGATAACACTGACCATCTGGGCCCAGCAGGGCTACTGGCTAACATGGCTAAATCATTTATCACTCTTGGAAGTTGGAATATACAGTGTAGGGAAAAGTTTGATTTTTTTCATTTGAAGTTATAAAAATAAAATGTGATATTTTTGGTGTAACAAATGATAGGTACTAGTATCAAATATAAAATTCTGGGCTTCCCTGGTGGCGCAGTAGTTGAGAATCCACCTGCTGATGCAAGGGACACGGGTTCGTGCCCTGGTCCAGGAAGATCCCACATGCCGCGGAGCGGCTGGGCCCATGAGCCATGGCCGCTGAGCCTGTGCGTCCGGAGCCTGTGCTCTGCAATGGGAGAGGCCACAACAGTGAGAGGCCCGCGTACCACAAAAAA
>NC_041219.1:32978087-32994574 GCF_002837175.3 Physeter macrocephalus | reverse complement strand
AGAGGCCCGCGTACCACAAAAAAAAAAAAAAAAAAAAAAAAAAAATTCTATTAGGCATACTTATTAAAACAGATAAATCTTAAGCTTATATTTTCAAAGCATCTCAGGTTTTAAATAACTGTATATAGGTTTTGATAAAGGATTGAATTTCTGAAAACTTGCACTTTATGTCTTTGTCTTAACAGAACAATGAAAATGAAACTGCCCTACACTGTGCAGCTCAGTATGGACACTCAGAAGTAGTTGCTGTTCTCCTGGAAGAGCTCATCGATCCTACCATCAGGAACAGCAAGCTGGAAACTCCTCTGGACCTAGCAGCCCTCTATGGAAGGCTTAGAGTGGTCAAAATGATCATCAGTGCACACCCTAACTTAATGAGCTGCAACACTCGAAAGCACACACCACTACACCTTGCTGCACGCAATGGTCACAAAGCAGTTGTTCAGGTGCTGCTGGAAGCAGGAATGGATGTGAGCTGTCAAGTGAGTCTTCTTTTAGCTATACTTCAAAAGCAATGGTGCTCTTGTTTTGCTTTGAGATACAGATGTTAAAACTTACAGGAAGAAATCTTACCATTTTTTAATTGGTCAAATGGTCTACATGTATCTTTGTAACTACTAAATTCAAAATACCCCACCACACCGCTGGGAAATATGAACAAATATAAGGCATAATCTCTAACCTCATTCTACCTTGAGGGCTATACACATGAAAAATTATTACTAGATGGCAGTTGTGTGTGGTCTCCTTAGTAATTGTTTCCTTTCTCCCAGTATCTAGCACACAGCCTGACATACGCCAGGAATTCAGTCCAGTCGAAGTTGAATGAATGAATGAATGAAAGGAACGAAATTCACTTTAACATTTTTGAGTTGTACTTTGTGTTTAATATGTTGACACATTTAGAATACAAATCTCACAGCTATCCTGTGGGATTGAGAGCTATTAAATTCCAGTACAGAGATGAGGAATCAGATTAAAAGACTAGGAAACTTGCCTAAGGATACATAGCTCGTAAACCCAGAATGTGAATTTAGACTTACTGATTAAAGTCCAGGCCTCTTTCCACAATAATGTACCTCTATACATTGCTAATAAAGGAAGGATGACTATGCTTAAGGGCAATAAGAAAAAAATTTAATGGGAGGTGTGATTTGAGTTGAGCTTTGAAGGACAGATAACATTTGGATAGGTTTTGTTTCTCCACAAGGAAAAGCAACTTGCTTTTGTTATCTGTCTCTTAGCCCTAATTCCAAGGTTAGCTTTTCTTTCTTTTTTTTTTTTTTTTTTTTTTACCATTTTCTCCTTTCATGAGTGTTTTTTTTTAGCCCCCAAGTCACTGGTAACATACTTACCAAAAAAAAAAAAAAAAAAAATTCTATTAGGCATACTTATTAAAACAGATAAATCTTAAGCTTATATTTTCAAAGCATCTCAGGTTTTAAATAACTGTATATAGGTTTTGATAAAGGATTGAATTTCTGAAAACTTGCACTTTATGTCTTTGTCTTAACAGAACAATGAAAATGAAACTGCCCTACACTGTGCAGCTCAGTATGGACACTCAGAAGTAGTTGCTGTTCTCCTGGAAGAGCTCATCGATCCTACCATCAGGAACAGCAAGCTGGAAACTCCTCTGGACCTAGCAGCCCTCTATGGAAGGCTTAGAGTGGTCAAAATGATCATCAGTGCACACCCTAACTTAATGAGCTGCAACACTCGAAAGCACACACCACTACACCTTGCTGCACGCAATGGTCACAAAGCAGTTGTTCAGGTGCTGCTGGAAGCAGGAATGGATGTGAGCTGTCAAGTGAGTCTTCTTTTAGCTATACTTCAAAAGCAATGGTGCTCTTGTTTTGCTTTGAGATACAGATGTTAAAACTTACAGGAAGAAATCTTACCATTTTTTAATTGGTCAAATGGTCTACATGTATCTTTGTAACTACTAAATTCAAAATACCCCACCACACCGCTGGGAAATATGAACAAATATAAGGCATAATCTCTAACCTCATTCTACCTTGAGGGCTATACACATGAAAAATTATTACTAGATGGCAGTTGTGTGTGGTCTCCTTAGTAATTGTTTCCTTTCTCCCAGTATCTAGCACACAGCCTGACATACGCCAGGAATTCAGTCCAGTCGAAGTTGAATGAATGAATGAATGAAAGGAACGAAATTCACTTTAACATTTTTGAGTTGTACTTTGTGTTTAATATGTTGACACATTTAGAATACAAATCTCACAGCTATCCTGTGGGATTGAGAGCTATTAAATTCCAGTACAGAGATGAGGAATCAGATTAAAAGACTAGGAAACTTGCCTAAGGATACATAGCTGGTAAACCCAGAATGTGAATTTAGACTTACTGATTAAAGTCCAGGCCTCTTTCCACAATAATGTACCTCTATACATTGCTAATAAAGGAAGGATGACTATGCTTAAGGGCAATAAGAAAAAAATTTAATGGGAGGTGTGATTTGAGTTGAGCTTTGAAGGACAGATAACATTTGGATAGGTTTTGTTTCTCCACAAGGAAAAGCAACTTGCTTTTGTTATCTGTCTCTTAGCCCTAATTCCAAGGTTAGCTTTTCTTTCTTTTTTTTTTTTTTTTTTTTTTACCATTTTCTCCTTTCATGAGTGTTTTTTTTTAGCCCCCAAGTCACTGGTAACATACTTACCTTCCAGAGATCCATTTGGTTCCTGTCAGATTACAACTTTTCTCCCCTATGTATTGGTAAGTTATTGCTGCATAATAAACTGTACCAAAATTTAACAGCTTAACACAATAACCATTTATTTAGTTTATAATTCTGAAGTTATGGTTTAGTCTTAGCTTATATGGGCAGTTCTTTTGTCCTGACGGGGCTCTCTCATGTGTCTTGGGTCAGTTGTAAATCAATTAAGTGTCTGTGCTTCAGGGAGTGACTGGCTGTTACCTGGGGGTAATGGGTGAGACTGCTATGTGTCTTTCATAATCAAGCAGGCCACCTTGGGCTTGTTCACATGGTTGAGAGGGAGAGAGAGAGAGAGAAAGAGAGAGAGAGAGAGAGAGAGAGAAACAGGATTATACAAGGCCTCTTGAGGTCTAGCTTTGGAACAAACATATTGTGTCTTTTGCCATGTTTGATTGGGCAATACGTCACAAAGGCAGCCCAAATTCAACGGGTAGGAAAACAGACTCTACCTTTCAATTAGAAGAGGGTGTGAATTATGAAAGGGGTGTGAATACCCAGAGGCAATAAATGCAGACAGTTTTGTAAACAAATCTACACATTCAAGGTGGAATTAGCACTCAACTGTGAGGTTATTTTCCTAGGAGTTGTTGAGGTTGAATACTGTGTCTCTCAGGTTTTTTGTTGTTTTTGTTTTTTTAAGTTTTAAAAATCCTAGGCCTTCTAATCCTAGGTTTCAGGCTGACTCCCTGAATCAGAATTTTCCTTAGACCTTTGCCTGTGTTATTTAGTTGTTTAGATATTTGTAATATCTTTTCTATATTGCTTATTCTACTTTGGCAGCCTTGAAAATAAGCACAAGAATTTTTTTTTAGCCCTCATATTTAAGAAAAAAAAACTTTGCTTGCAAAAGGGTATTGAAATGAGATAGATACATGTTTACTATTTATTATAGGTGACTAACAAAGTTACTTTTTTAAAGTATGTTTAATGATAAGCTAGATGTTTATTGTCTAAATGTTGAATTTCTCTAATCTAGATTTATTGCTTTCATTAACACTTCTGGAATATTTCTAAACTTTATTGCACAGATTGCATTATAACCAAGGACTTTAACTATGGCTGTTTGAGATCAATAATTCACTTTATGTTCCATGACTAGAAAAGTAAGAGTTCAGATTCAATTTTATAAATTTATATTTTTTATACAAAACACTGTATTTTGTGCTTTTGGAGAATTAAAGATAAAAAAGATCTGTGCCCAAAATTTGGTGGAGAACACGAAAACTTGCAAGAATAACTCCTGTTACATGACATATTAAAATAAATGCTAGGACGAAGTGCTATGAAGATATAGGTGAGAAAAATATAGATTTAAAGAGGGAGAACTTGGGAAGACATTGAAGAGTGATGTTTGAAGAAGACCTTGAAAGTCTAAAAGGACTTTGAATTTTAGGTGTAATTTAGCTTGCACATGTGCATTATTTGGCTAAAATAGTGTTTTAAAATGTTGAATTTTAAATACTTCCCGATGGGGTATATACCTTCTAAGATCTCAGCCTCTCTCTATGATTCATTCCTTTAGATTTTTCTACTTGACCTCTGATAGCATTTGGTTTTGTTACTCACAAATCAGATGAAAGGGACACAGTATGTTCAGAATACGTGAACACTTAATCAGAAGCATCAGGGCAGGTACCCGAGCCGGATGGGCAACATTTTGATTGCTCTACCTCTTTCACTGATGCTCACTCTATGATTTCATCTTGAAGGTTCCAGGAAGTAGAGCTGACAACATACTTCTACAATACATCTCAATGACTTGACTCTTCCATTAGATATAGTTAGCCTTAGTTGATTTTTTGTTTTTATTATAATTGCTTTGTTCATATAAAACATTTTTTGGCATCTCATTACCCTTTTTTTATGATTAAATTTTTTATGTTATTCAAATTAACTGTCACCTAGGTTTACCATCAGATTCACTATAACATTTTTTTTTTTTTTTTTTTTTTTTTTTTTTGTGGTACGTGGGCCTCTCACTGTTGTGGCCTCTCCCGTTGCGGAGCACAGGCTCCGGACGCACAGGCTCAGTGGCCATGGCTCACGGGCCCAGCTGCTCCGCGGCATGTGGGATCTTCCCGGACCAGGGCACGAACCCATGTCCCCTGCATCGGCAGGCGGACTCTCAACCACTGCGCCACCAGGGAAGCCCTACAAATATTTTTAAATGCAGCATTTATGTTTGTACTTTTTGTAGAAGTTTTGTTTTCTGCTTCATTTCTTTCTGAGCAATTTTGAATTATAACACCTATTTGAGCTAGTGAGCAAAATAATTTAATTCCTATTTGGTTGAATTTCATAGTATATATTTACTTATAAATCCTTTAGCATTAAAAATTTCTTAATAAAGAGAATCAATCATATTAAGATATTAAGAAAGTAGGGTTTAATTGGCAAGATTCTTTTTAAATTAGCAATTATTTCTATGGATTTCAAACCTGATTTTGGGTAACTAGGTGGTGATAGTGTCATATTATGCTAGTGCTTTAACTGTGTGTGTTTCTCTTATTAAAACTCAAAGAGTTAAAGCACTAGCATAATATTAAGAAATTGGGTTTTATATGAATGTAAAAGGAAAGGAAAGGAAAATTACAGAAAATTAATAGTAAAGAGTACAAGTTAGCATGCTAGGAGCTGTTAAGGTGCAAAGCTGAGTAAGGTACAGTTTTTGCTCTCAAAGTGTTTACAGTGGCAGGAGAAATATGTGCCTAAATGGATAGATTACATTTTAATAATCCATTTACTCTTTTTTCAAAAATTATTTATTTATTTATTTATTTATTTTTGGCTGCATTGGGTCTTCATCGCGGTAGGCAGACTTCTCATTGCGGTGGCTTCTCTTGTTGCGGAACACAGGCTCTAGGTGCGCAGGCTTCAGTAGTTGTGGCACGTGGGCTTCAGTAGTTGTGGCACGTGGGCTTCAGTAGTTGTGGCATGTGGGCTCTAGAGTGCAGGCTCAGTAGTTGTGGCGCATGGGCTTAGTTGCTCCGTGGCATGTGGGATCTTCCCGGGCCAGGGCTCGAACCCTTGTCCCCTGCATTGTTAGGCAGATTCTTAAGCACCGAGCCACCAGGGAAGCCCAAAACGAGAAGATTGCACTTACTCTTCTACTTCCTGAGATGATTATTTTAAAATTTCTCCTCTTTTCCGAAAACTTCAACACTTCCTTCATTGTCATACCTCTGTGATTACGACTTTGCTTTTATTTCACTGAGATAACAGAAACAATCACATATTCTCACCTCCACAGTTGCCAATATGTGTATATTTGCTTTCCTTCCTTGCTTTAAATTAACTTTCTAGGTTTATATCTGAGGCTAACTTCTCTACTTGTGCATTGGCTCCTATCCCCTCTTATTGACTTGGGATACATTGCTCTGGCAAATATTCCCTCTTTAATACAATGTTTTCCCCCTCTTAACTGCATTATTTCCCAAAGGACGCAAAGATGTTGCAATATTTCCCATCTTTAAAAAACCCTGTCCTTTGAACCTGAATTTTCCTCTAGCTGTCTTCTTCTTTCTCTGATCCTCTTTATGGAAACATATTTATTTATTTATTTTTAAATAAAATGAAATTTATTGTAGCCTTAATGCACATAATAAAATGACTTACAAGCAATTTTGTTAGCAGTAGCTAGAGAATGGGTAGCTGACCATTCTGGTGAATGTAGTGGTAATCCCACACCTGGTCATTCTTGTCATGTTTCTAAAAGAGCCCCCTGCAGAGATCTACCTTGCTGACTACAGGTGAAATTAAAGAAAATATTCTAGAGGAAGTAATACCCACAGGACTTTAAAAAAAATGGCAAAATATTTAGAAAGACTTGTTTTTACTCATATCAAATTCTTTCCTTCATCTCTCTTGAAACCATTCCAACTCTATTACTCTTTTAAAATTCTTCGTTTTTTCCTTTGGTGAAGGTAACTAATGACTGCCATATTGTTAGATCGATAGCCAGTTCTTAGTCCTCATCTTACTTGATTTATCGTCAGCATTGACAAAGTTGATCTCTCCCTTCTCTTTGAAACACTTTTTTCTTTTGACATCTGAGATGCCACTCTCTCTTGTTTCTCATGTAGTTCACTGACTATTCCTTCTCAGTATTATTTTAGGTTGAGCCAAAAATTTTGATTGCCTGCCATTCAGTGTTGCAGCTAGATAAATCTGCAAGGCCTTATGAACCTGTTATCGCTAGTTGCTTAAGAATTAAGTCTTTCTGTTTTCTGTCCTCTTTTGTATATTCATACTCCTTTTTCCTGAGCCAGCCTTTATTTTCATTCCTTCCCAATGAACCTTTACGTTGGAACTCTGTAACTCTGTTACTGTCTCTTAGCTATTGCCACAATACTGCTGTAGGATAAGCACAGAAATCTCAGACATTCATAAGCAGTAGCATTTTTTTCCGTTCTTAAGTTACAGGTCAGCTGGGGAAGCTTTGTTTTATGTTGTAAGTTAGTCTGGGCAGCTCTGCTCCGTGTGTTTATTCTCTTCCTCCTGGGGCTAGCCAGGACATGGCCTAAGCCCAACCAAGCAAGCACACTTTGGGCCTCTGCTTGCATCATGTTAGCTATCATCCATTGGCTAAAGCAAGTCACAAACCAAGCTCCAAATCAATGGGTAGGGATATATACTCCACCCACATAAGTGCAAAGAGCTGCAGTGTTGTATGGCAGAGGGCATGCAATAGGAGGGACTAATAATGTTATCTGTGACATCCCTATTCTGTGGTTAACAGTTCTCATCTTCCTGATCTCTAAGCATCTGAGTCTCCCAGGTCTTAGTACTTAGACCTCTTTTCTTCTCTGTCTTTACTTACTTCCTAGTTGGCCTCATCCAGTCTCTCGGCTTCAAATGACATCTTTATCTAACAATAAAAATTTTATTTATTCATCCTGGACCTTACCCTAAACTCTAAATTAGGTGTCTGCTGGACATATCTATTGGATGCTAATGGGCATCCAAACTCAGCATTTCAAAAACTGAGTATTTAGCCTCCATAACCCCTTCTCCCCAAATTTGTCCATCTTTCAATATTTCCCATTTCAGCAAATGGTAGCTCTGTCGTTCTAGTTGTTTGGCCCCAAAACTTTAGGGTTTCTTCACATTTTAATTTAGTTCTTCATCAGATTTTATTGGCTTTGTGCTCAAACTATATCCAGAATTTCAGTACTTTTCATTCCCTTCACTACTACCACCAGAGCCCAAGTCTTGATTATCTCTTGCCTCCTAACTGGTTTCCCTGCTTCTTCCTTTGCTTCTGTATTAGTCTGCTTGGGCTACTATAACAAAATACCATAGACTGGGTGGCTTAAACAGCACACATTTGTTTTAGCACAGTCTGGAGGCTAGAAAGTCCAAGATCAAGGTTCTGGCCAGTTTGGTTCTTGGTGAGAGCGTGCAGATGGCTGCCTTCTCCTGTGTCCTCAAACGACCTTTCTTCTGTGCACAAATGGAGAGAGAAGGAGAGAGCTCTCTGATGTTTCCCCCTCCTCTTATAATGACACCAATCCCATAAAATTGGGTTCCCGCCCTTACAACCTCATTTAACCTTAATTACTTCTGTAAAGTCCCTATCACCAAATACGGTCGCATTGGGGTTTAGGGCTTCAACATATGAATTTGGGGGGGACACAAACATTCAGTCCATAACAGACTCCTTCAGTCTATTTTCAACAAAGCAGCCATAAGTGATCCCATTAAACTAAATCAGGTTATATCACTCTTCTGCTCAGAAACCTTCACTGGTATTCCAGCTCACTTGGAACAAAAGCCACACTCCTTACAGTGGCTGACAGTGTCTTATCTGACCTAGTCCCACTCTCCCTGAAGCTACCTCCTGCTACTCTTTGCCATTTTCATATAGTTTCAGCCACAGTGGCCTCGTTGCTCTTGCTGGAACACACTGTGTGTGCTACTACCATAAGGCCTTTGCCTTACTAACCTGCATGACTTCCTCCTCTACTTTCTTCAGGTATCTGCTCAAATGTCACCTTAATAGGGAGGCCTTCCCTGATCTGTCTCACTTACCACCTTAGCAACTCCGTTTCCTTTCCCCTAGTTTCCCTTTCAGGAGACCATATCCCCTCCAGCCTTCTGAGGAGAGGATACCAGGCACATGCTACATCAACAAGAAAATTTGTTCCCTACTCTTATGGAGTTGAGAGCCTGGGTGCAAAGACAGAAAATAAACATATAAACAAACAAAAATTACAAATTGCAGTAAGTGGTATAAAGGAAAAAAGCAGGTTCTTGTGTTTGAGAATGAAGGGTTGGGGAAGTCTCTCTTAGGATGTGCCACTTAAATGGTGCTAGCTCAGAGAAGTGAAAGATGAAGCCATGGAAACAGATGGGTTTACAAGAAAGAGACTATGTGAGAGAGAAGAAGCTGAATAAAGACTGTTCAGGTAGTTTCTGGAAAAGAAGTCTGTAAAGAAGCAGTTAGTTACAAGAGGAATGCCAAGACAGTACAATTATAATAATCAATTCATCCACTCGCCATGTATTTATGGAGTGCCTGCTCTGTGCCAGGCATTGCCTACTATGTGCCAGAGGATATAGCAGTAACAGAATAGGCAAAAATTTTGCCTTCAAAAGGAAGATGATATTTAACAAAGTGTGGAGTAAGGATAAGTGAGATATGGGGTAGAAGCTTGAAATCATAGCAGGTTCACAGGAAGTTTCTATGGTTGTTTGCTTTGGTAGATAGTGAAAAGGTATGTGTTTTTATGGAGAGTGGAAGGATCCAATGAAGAGACTGAAATTGAAGATGCAAGAAAATGGTGAAGATACTTCATGAGCAAAATTCAAGAAGCAGAAAATGATAGAAAAAAGAGCACAAGTGGAGGATTAGCTTTTTTAAAAAATTTTTTATTGGAGTATGGTTGCTTTACAATGTTGTGTTAGCCTCCACTGCACAACAAAATAAATCAGCCATACACATACAGATATCCCCTCCCTTTTGGACTTCCCTCCCATTTAGGCTACCACAGTGCATTAGGGAGAGTTCCCTATGCTATACAATAAAAATATGGAACACTTCATGAATTTGTGTGTCATCCTTGCACAGGGGCCATGCTAATCTCTGTATCGTTCCAATTTTAGTATATGTGCTGCCAAAGCGAGCACGAGGAATAGCTTTAATTAGGGGAATGGATGCTTCCTCTGAGACAGAAGTGAAGGAAGATAGGAAAGGTAAAGACATTGGCCAGAAGTCCCTAGTTAAATAGGAGGAGAGGGAGAGATGATCTTTAGAATAAGAGAAATGGTATTTCTGAGTTTTTTGAAGACACATCCTTTTTCTCCTATGCCATTTCCACCCCAAGTCTAAACCTATTTATAACTTTCAGCTATTCTTCATATGATGTTTTTCTAGATTCTTGTTGTGGGATGTTCTTCTCTGGACATATTCCAATCTGTTGATGTTCCTGTGAAAGTTTAGTATCCACGCTTGAACACAATACTCTGGATATAGTCTAGCTAATGTAGGGTACAAAGGATCTGTTGCTTCTCAAGTTGTTTAGACATCATTTATTCATTTACAAAGGCTAGGATGTTCTTATCTTTTAAGTTCTTACCTTTCATCCCAAGAGATGCCCACAGGGCTAACTGGTACCAGCCAGGGCATCAGGGGTTGTTACTTCTGTATTAAATGCCATTCTCATTGGCTTTTCTTCTTTTTTCTCTATCAAGTTTATCTTTACTAACTGGTTGTTACTTCTTTTGGTAGTGGGTCTTGTTTCTCAATAGTTTTTATTTCCCCTGCTACCTGTGCTATTTTCTGTACTGATCATCATCACAATCCCACTTTATATCTTTGTTCTATTTATTTTCTCCTTTAACAAAAAATTGGTCTTCCTTTATCTGGTCATTCTCTTTTGCAAGCTTCAGAAGGGCTATGGTTAGAGTGTTAAATTTGGAAGGGGGAACCAGTGCAGGCAAACTGACATCTTCACATCCCCTTTCTGTCTGCTGTTTTGGCACTCTTAGAATACATAACCCAAAAAGCCATTTTGAAACATCTAGAGGTTTTGGATAAAATATAACAAAGATCTCTTTAAATGCATAATTGAGCTTTTATCTATAAAGGAAATACATACAGCCAAACCAAAAGGGAAGCTAAAACCCAGGGCTTAAAAATAGGAACATTCTTTTCTATATCCTCTCCCCTTTTCCTACCATTTGTTTTTCTCAGTTTTGGTGCTACTGAGGCTTACCTTTAATAGCCATTTCCAATTGGAGAGAGAATTTCTTTTGCTTTTATCAGCAATTCAGCATTAAGATATATATCATGTCATTTCTTCTCACTAAGCTGTTTTCATCACTAATTGTGATTGGAGGTTTCTTTTTTTCCCTGAAATGTGCTAAGACGTTGCGAGTGCTTCATATCTGTTTACTGGATAAATATTGAAGTGTTACTGTATTATCAACTGCATAATTGTCTATTCAGAAACTATGTTTATTTTAAATGATTAATTTTAAAGAAATGGAGAAATTTGATCCATTGGAAAAGCAGGCCCCAAATTTGGGGTTCACCTATTTTAGTGTTATTTCTTTCTTTTTTTTTTTTTTTTTTTTTTTAGGGGCACCGAGGGCTGTGGGCCCATTTGCTCCTGCATCCACAGCCAGTGTCAGCACTCTCCTAAGACTGCCTTCTTTTTTATTTATTTATTTATTTTGTCTGCGTTGGGTCTTTGTTGCTGTGTGCAGGCTTTCTCTAGTTGCGGTGAGCGGGGGCTACTCTTCGTTGTGGTATGCGGGCTTCTCATTGCGGTGGCTTCTCTTGTTGCGGAGCATGGGCTCTAGGTGCGTGGGCTTCAGTAGTTGCAGCACGCAGGCTCAGTAGTTGTGGCACGTGGGCTCTAGGGCATGTGGGCTTCAGTAGTTGTGGCACATGGGCTCAGAAGCTGTGGCTCGCGGGCTCTAGAGCGCAGGGTCAGTAGTTGTGGTGCACGGATTTAGTTGCTCCATGGCACGTGGGATCTTCCCAGACCAGGGATCGAACCCGTGTCCCCTGCATTGATTGGCAGGCAGATTCTTAACCCCTGCTCCACCAGGGAAGTCCTAGTGTTATTTCTTTGTATACATTCCACTTGCTTGTAGAATGTTTTAGACTAAATATTATTTCATGAGAACACAGGTTTTCAAGGTTTGGCCAATTGTGGATTGTGGATTTGGGGGAGAGTGCTGAGGTGAACAGAATGGTAGTAAGTTAATTTGAATGAGACTAGTAGATGCTGACTCAAGGTAGAGGATGATAAATTACAAAATATTATGGAATTAACCTATATTTTGAAAAGGAAAAGTCTATAAATTTGACCTATTTAAATTTTATACTATTTGTGATAATACTGGGATAGCAGTAAATGGTTCCTAGTTCCACTGTTTCCCTTAAGTTTATGAGAACGATCCATTCCATTTTGACAATTCTCACATTCTCTTACCAAAGAAGCTAATTACATCAACCATGGGTTTAGGAAGATTGACTAATTTTTACAGTCCAAAAGTATAGTTGTACTGTACTGTTGGACAGTACAAACAAAAGTATAGTTGGACTGTACTGTACAGGCAGATTCTTAACCACTGCGCCACCAGGGAAGTCCATTATCTTTTTTTTTTGTTTCTACTATTTCTTACTCATAGTGCCTTATTTCCTTTCATGTTCAGTGGTTTCTAAATTTGAATTTGTGTTTTTTAGAGCTTTAACTCTTGGAACTCTTGGAGGCCTGAGTTTAAAGTGTATTTTTTCAGAGAGGATTTATATCTGCTTCTGCTAAGCATTTATGTCTACTTCTGGTACTACAAACCCAAATCACTTTATTCTACATTTTTGGCTCTGAGGGGCACAGAGATTGTGTTAGCTTTGGCCTCAAACCCTTGTGAGGACAGATTTGTGGTTAGGAATTCTTAGAGCAGTGGGATTTATTTCTGTCATTCTAATCTGTTTAGAGCTAAAACCTTACTTTCCCTCTCTGCAACAGATTTTTGTAACAAGTTTTTAATTTTTATTTTATTTTTTTTTACTGAGGCTGTTGTTCTTTGGGGGTTTTAATTTTTGTAGGAGTCCTTGATCTATCCTCTCAGCTTGCTTGGGCTTCAGACTTTGTCTCCTGCTCCCCTCCCAGTCCCACCTTGGTTAAAGCCCAGGTACTAATCTATCAGGGATTGGTAGATTTCCTTGAACAAATTCTTCCAGTGCTCAATGCCTGGATTCATACTTTCTGTCCCTCATTCCCTTCCCCAGGCTCTGAGGAATTCCATTTTCCTTTTCATCTCTATATTTAAAATATTGTTTAGTTTTTCAGAATTTTAAGGTGTGCTATTCCAGGAAGGGTTTTTCTAACATTAAGTCCAAACTTTTGTGAAAATTTGAAGGAAATCAAATTAGTAGTAAGAAAGTTGGTTGAAAGACATAGAATGAGAGTGAGAAAATTAGATTATTTCAAGAGATATTTTTTAGGGAGTGAAAAAAATTAACTTTTTATGCCACACATTGAAACATTGTTTTAAGGAGCTGCATAAGTTTTTACAGTTTCATTTTCCTTCCGTATAGTGCTATATATATTAATAAATTATTTTATTTCTATTTTTATTAGTGTCTATACATATCATACCCAGAAAGTTATAAATCAAGTGCATTTCAGTTATGCGTTTTTGGCAATAAATTCAGATCACGTTGATAGATCTTCAGTGGTCCTCAAGCCTCCTTAACAATGAATGCATTTATAAACCATTTTATACTGGGTTAATTATACAATAAGATTTTATTAATTAAAAACATTTTTACATTATATATTATTTTATAGTGATATTTCTTTTTTGTATTGAGATGAAAATCCCATACTAGAGATTACTTTTAGTACAAGAGGACAAAGTTGCCATAATGACACTTTTCAGTTTAACACACAGAGACATGTGCACATACTAAGGACCTGGTAGACATTTTAAAATTCTTGAGAGGAAAAAAAAATTTTTTAATGTATAGCTGAAAAAGCTTCCTCTTTGAAATCTTCCTTGATCTTCCTCAAGGCAGAAACCAATCTCTCCCTGCAATACTCACAAATTCTTGTCTTCTATGTTATGTTCCTACCTTCTTCTACCTTTTGCCCCCCAAATAATTCTTAAATGTCTACATTTTTTTTTTTTTTTTTTTTTTTTTAGTATGCGGGCCTCCCTCTGTTGTGGCCTCTCCCGTTGCGGAGCACAGGCTCCGGACGCGCAGGCTCAGCGGCCATGGCTCACGGGCCCAGGCCGCTCCGCGGCATGTGGGATCCTCCCAGACCGGGGCGCGAACCCGGTTCCCCTGCATTGGCAGGCGGACGCGCAACCACTGCGCCACCAGGGAAGCCCCAAATGTCTACATTTTTGAGGTACTTTTTTTCTAGGCATTGGTGATACCATGATGAAAAAAATAGATGTGGTCTACATTTCCACTAAACTTACAGTTTATAAAAGGAATAGACAATCACATAACATTATAATGTAGTACTGTAAATGCTATGATGAGGAAGATTAGATTGATGTGGAACACACAGGAAAAGTGCTGGACTTTAGGGGCAAGCAGTATCTTCCTGAGTGAAATTATATTAAAATGAAGAATTTGACATGTAGTATAGGTCTGTGGTTCTCAATTATACTCCTTAGACCCTTATTATTACCTGGGAACTTGTTAGAAATGGAAATTTTTGGGCCTTATCCCAGGCTACTGAATCAGAACTTCTCACGGTGGCACCCAGAACTGATTCATGCTGAAGACTGAGAGCTGGTGGTATAGGTGATGGTGAGATAAAGAGGGCTAGGAGTTAGATCCTGCCAGACCAGCTTTTGAGATCCTTACAGAAGAACACAGAGAATGATACTAATAGAAAAAAGTTTAGTATGCTTGGAGCATAAAAAAGGTAGAAGGTCTGGGGAGAGTTGGGATGGGCAAGAGAGAATACGGAAAGGAAAGCAAGAAGAAGATTGTCCAGGTTTTGTAAGCCATGTTAAATTGTTTAGATTTCATTTACCATTAATATTTATTTGTACATCTGTTTCCTCTGATAGAATGTAAATATACAAGGGCCAGGATCATATTTCCATACCTCAGAACATCCCTCAACTGTTCTTGGTACAGAGTTGGTATTAATGCATGCTGAACTGAGTGAACTCATTGGATATTCACAAAAGCCTTGTGAGGTAGACATTAGTACTCTATATTTGAGAACTAAGAGAAGGTGAGTGGCTTACCAACATAACAAGGTCAAATGGCTACACAGAAGCAGAGGTGTTTCACAAATTCAAGCTTTTGGGTTTTGTTTCTAGAATCTCTTCTTTTCTTTTTTTTTTGTGGTATGCGGGCCTCCCTCTGTCGTGGCCTCTCCCGTTGCGGAGCACAGGCTCCGGACGCGCAGGCCCAGCGGCCATGGCTCACGGGCCCAGCCGCTCCGCGGCATGCGGGATCCTCCCGGACTGGGGCGCGAACCCGGTTCCCCTGCATCGGCAGGCGGATGCGCAACCACTGCGCAACCACTGCGCCACCAGGGAAGCCCCTAGAATCTCTTCTTTATTTCACACTACCTTTCTGTCAGAGTGCTAAGATTACAGAGAATATGTATGAATACATAAAATGACAGAATTTTTTAACCTAAGCATTCCTAATGCAACTGTGCTTCTTTTTCCTTCTTTTTTTTTTCCAGACAGAAAAAGGGAGCGCACTTCACGAAGCAGCTTTGTTTGGAAAGGTAGATGTTGTGCGAGTTCTCTTAGAAACAGGTAACTATCATGATTCTCCATGGAACTTATCTTGATTCTCCATAGGGCTTATCTTGCCAAAAACTATTTGTATTTCAGGAGTAGACAAAGGAAAATGACACATTTTTTTTTTTCTTGACAATCACCCTTATTTCTTACCTTCACTCTAAATCGCAGGTACGTATTCATACCATGTAGAATTGAGCCTCAATGTTTAGGAAAAAAAACTGATAAAAATGTGTACCTTCCTTTATTCAGTAGATACTTTAATAAAAAGCTTTTAGAAATTATAATTTTATACATTTAAATCACATTAAAATAGAAACTACCAAAAAGAAAAGGAAATCTCTGCCTTCTATAGGAGGGTGGAACTGATCCCTGTGAAGTTAAGATAATTGCTTGGTTTATTAAAGAACGTACTACTACTTTCCCTAGGTTTGTTTTTTTTTTTTGGTGGTACGCGGTCCTCTCACTGTTGTGGCCTTTCCCGTTGCGGAGCACAGGCTCCGGACGCGCAGGCTCAGTGGCCATGGCTCACGGGCCCAGCCGCTCCGCGGCATGTGGGATCCTCCCGGACCGGGGCACGAACCTGTGTCCCCTGCATCGGCAGGTGGACTCTCAACCACTGCGCCACCAGGGAAGCCCCCTAGGTTTTTATATTGTGAATAATGGTAAGCAGAAATTAAAGTTCCCTGTCCTTAACGTAAATTCTCCTTCTAGTTACTTCATCAACTGAGTAGCTATTGTTTGTTAAGCTGCAGTGATTTAAAGGGAACCTTTTAGAGGGAAAGCTTTGAAGGAAGAACAAAGTAGGCTTATTTGTCTCCATATGTATATTATGATTGAAATAAAATTGGAACTGAGGTCAGATTTTTTTAAGATCAAAAGGCGTGGATAATGGAGAGGGTGTGGAGAAAAGGGAACCCTTTTGCACTGTTGGTGGGAATGTAAATTGATACAGCCACTATGGATAACAGTATGGAGGTTCCTTAAAAAACTAAAAATAGAATTA
>NC_041219.1:32967065-32978015 GCF_002837175.3 Physeter macrocephalus | reverse complement strand
AAAAAGACACATGCACCCCAATGTTCATTGCTGCACTATTTACAATAGCCAGGTCATGGAAGCAACCTAAATGCCCATTGACAGACGAATGGATAAAGAAGATGTGGTACATATATATACAATGGAATATTACTCAGCCTTAAAAAGGAACAAAATTGGGTCATTTGTAGAGACGTGGATGAATCTAGAGACTGTCATGCAGAGTGAAGTAAGTCAGAAGGAGAAAAACAAATATCGTATACTAACGCATATATGTGGAACCTAGAAAAATGGTACAGATAAACCAGTTTGCAGGGCAGAAATAGAGACACAGATATAGAGAACAAACGTATGGACACTAAGGAGGGGAAGCGGTGGGGGGGTGAGTGTGGTGGTGGTGTGATGAATTGGGAGATTGGGATTGACATATATACATTAATATGTATAAAATGGATAACTAATAAGAACCTGCTGTATACAAAAATAAATAAAATAAAATTCAAAAAAATAAGGCATGGATACAAATTTATGCTTGTAAACAATTGACGTGAGTCTTTTGTGTTTTAAACTATATTTAGTGTGTTTATTTTCCTCAGTAAAAATGTTAAATGAAAAGTATTGGCAGACTATTGCATTGTGATTGTTCTTACATGAAGTTAAAATTTCATGTATATGTAACACAACGATATAATAAATGAGGCAACCAATTAAATACGTGCTGGTAACACATTTCCATACAAATTTAAGCAAATACTTAATAATTTTATTATAATGAACTAACTGTTGAGGCTAGATCCTGAAACCTGGCTTTGTCTGTGCTTAGATATTTGGGAAGTTTATAAACTTTTTGCTGTTTGCTACATTAAACTCTCTACAATAAAAACTCTTTACAATAAACATTTCAGAATTAAAATAATTCCAAAGGTATTTCAGTTACAAACTTTAAGAAGTTTGCTCACCAGGTATTTGATGAGTGTTGCTGACATTGAATATAATCTTGCATAAATAAATATTAAATATTTGACTTTGTATTTGGACAATAATTCAAGATAATCCTGCTTTTTCAACTTTTGTGAATACTAAAGTATTCTAAGACTGTTCTTATACTACTTACATGGTACATTATTTTTATTTTTACCATATTATATAGAATATATAAATCATATGACCATTATACTTTAGGAATTTAAATTCTAAATCAGTAATATTTTTCAGCTTGATAGTCTACCATTTAGTTAACTAGCTATAACCTCAATTAGCTATAATCTGAGAAAACAATATTAATGAATGGATCGGTACCCTTTAATAGTTAATTCATTATCAAGAATGTTCCTAATCTTTGGCATCAGTGGTCTCCCACCTTCTTTCTTACTAAAATCGTGTGTGTGTGTCTGTGTGTGTGTGTCTGTCTTAATTTTAAAAAATCACCTTAAGTGCTTGGTCTGTATACTTTTGAAATTAGAGAAGTTATGTATTGACTGTATCTTCTAATGATACCCCACTTTTGTACATCTAGTGGGTTTTTCTTTTTCTTTCAGGAATTGATGCCAACATAAAAGATAGCTTAGGTAGAACTGTCTTAGACATTCTGAAAGAACATCCATCTCAGAAATCTCTCCAGATTGCAAGTCTCTTACAAGGTAAAGAGTATTGAATGATGGATGAGTTTGCGTTACAGTTAAGATTAAATTAAAACTGTCCTAGTTTTCTCTTGGGTTTTAACATTTACTTTTGCATGAACTTATTATTTGCTTTTTTTCCTGGTAGACTTTTAAACTCAATAATAATTACTACCTTTTAATGTTTTATTTCGGTTTTTCAACTGCTCAGTAATTTTTAAAAAGCTAAAATTTTGTTTTACTTATGTGATATTAAAAAGCGTTTTAAATTAAACACATGTAATAAATATGTAGTTATGAACTTGAAGGTATGAGGACTGTAAAGTGATGATGCTGAGGTATTATCTTACACTTGAATAATGCTTTAAGAGTTTTCAGGGATTTTCTATTATTTTGTCTGTTTTCTATTAACTGTGAGGTAGATAAGTCAGATATCGTTATTCTTCTTTTTGCACCTGAGGGAAACTGAAGCTCCAAGAGGCTAAGTGACTTGCTCAAACTTATATATCCTATTCTAAGTGGTAGAACTGGTATGTAAATGCTGGGTTAACAACAACAAAATTGTACTTAGTTGAAAGAATACAGATTATTTCCTACCAAATCCAGTAGTACAAGATAATTCAGTCCTGCCAGCCTTTGGTTTTGATAAAGGTCATTTTAAGTACATTTGTAGTTAGTTGCAATTACTAGGTCTATTGAAGGTTTGACAGCCATCTAGGTACTACTTTTTCATTTGCAGGATTACATACTTCCCCATTTGATCTAAAACTTTTCTGAAAAATTTAGATTTAAGTGCTTTCCGTTTCTGCTTGGTGATTAGGCCTGATATGTAGCATGTTCCCTTAAAAATCCAGTTGTTTGTTCTTTCCTTTCCACTTAGCTCCTGCACTGTTCAGTGGGGATTATCCCCTACAGTTGTTACAGATTGGCTGTGAATGTAATAGAGGGAGGTGGGATGGGTGACACCGGATATCATTTGAGAAGCTGAAGATCAGCTTTGTCCTGCACGGAGATAGGTGAATTAAAACCATGTTGAGCAGGAGACATGCATAATAGATACAGGAGTCAACAAAGCCCACAGAGGGGGAAAAGAATAGATGCACTACAGGAGGTCATTATGTTCTTTTCTTTCTTTACTTCCGAAACCTCTCAGGGAAGTTCAAACCCCTACAATTTTCTTGTCAATAAAGAAGTTAATTGCAAGCCAAGCGCATATAGAGATAAATCAGAGGCGAATACAAGTATGGATCGTCATATTAATTCAAATTAAAGTCAAGTTAAATGAAAACTGAAAAATAAAAGAGTGATATACAGTATTTTAAAAAGTCTTTCCCTTCTAGGCACTTTGTATTTCATATTGGATTTTTGCCTCTAACTGAACTTTAAAAAAACTGAGACTTGTGCATACTATGTCTTTTGGGAGAAGCAAAATAAATGTCATCCACTAAAAAGGGGGCATGACTTAATTACAGACATTTTTAACATATTGCATTGGTTCAACTCAGATGAAAATGTTATTATATAGGAGTAACTCTCTGTTCTCTTAAATGGTCAGGATTCATTAGGTATGCCAATTTGTGATGGAATATTTGTGACATCTTTGAATTTTTAAAATTATTGTCAAATTTTAGAATGTGAACACATATTCTCTGCATTCCTGGTTTTCAGATCACTGGTACATTTTATTTTATTTATTTTTAATTAATTAATTAATTTATGGCTGCATTGGGTTTTCATTGCTGTGTGTGGGGTTTCTCTAGTTGCAGGGAGCAGGGGCTACTTTTCGTTGTGGTGCACGGGCTTCTAATTGCGGTGGCTTCTCTTGTTGCGGAGCATGGACTCTAGGTACTCAGGCTTCAGTAGTTGCGGCTCGTGGGCTCAGTAGTTGTGGCTCGCGGGCTCTAGAGTGCAGGCTCAGTAGTTGAGGCACATGTTAGTTGCTCCGCAGCATGTGAGTCATCCACTAAAAAGGGGGCATGACTTAATTACAGACATTTTTAACATATTGCATTGGTTCAACTCAGATGAAAATGTTATTATATAGGAGTAACTCTCTGTTCTCTTAAATGGTCAGGATTCATTAGGTATGCCAATTTGTGATGGAATATTTGTGACATCTTTGAATTTTTAAAATTATTGTCAAATTTTAGAATGTGAACACATATTCTCTGCATTCCTGGTTTTCAGATCACTGGTACATTTTATTTTATTTATTTTTAATTAATTAATTAATTTATGGCTGCATTGGGTTTTCATTGCTGTGTGTGGGGTTTCTCTAGTTGCAGGGAGCAGGGGCTACTTTTCGTTGTGGTGCACGGGCTTCTAATTGCGGTGGCTTCTCTTGTTGCGGAGCATGGACTCTAGGTACTCAGGCTTCAGTAGTTGCGGCTCGTGGGCTCAGTAGTTGTGGCTCGCGGGCTCTAGAGTGCAGGCTCAGTAGTTGAGGCACATGTTAGTTGCTCCGCAGCATGTGAGATCTTCCCGGACCAGGGCTCGAACCTGTGTCCCCTGCATTGGCTGGCAGGTTCTTAACCACTGCTCCGCCAAGGAAGTCCCAAATCACTGGTACATTTTAAGTCTTATGAAAAAGTTTGTTATTGTAGTAAAGAAAATTTATAGTAAATAAAATTACTGCCTGGGTCAGAAATTTTCAGGATAGAGTCCCATAAGTTACTTTCTTTTCCTATTAGAATTTGCCTAGTAGAATTGCTCTTAGATAGAAACTATTTGGATAGTATGAAAACAAAAGTGGTTGGCATGATAGCACAAAGTTTCTTAAGTGAATTTCAAGAAGAAGGGGTTCCTTCTGAATAAAGAAGCGCAAGTATTGATTTAACCCCTTAGCCAGAGGCTGTAAACCATCCACTGTGGGCTGAATGCTTTGTGGTGGGTAGTTAGATCACATACTTTTGGCTCACACTGTGTTTCTGTAAAAATTGAATTAGCTTTCAGCATTTAAAAATCTAGGATTTCAGCTAACTCCCCAGAGTTTTGGTTTCTCAAAAAAATGCAGGCTTTCGTTTTACTTCATTGCCGAACTTTAGATGGGGGCATCTGCTTTCTGGTTAACTAGGCTCTGCAGGCTTTCCATTTTTTTTTTGTTACATTGAGGTTGAATGTTAATCGACATTTATCCCTGCATTCAGATGCTGTTTTCTTATGATTAAGAGAAAAGTGAGATGCTTCTTGTATCTATCTGGCTTTGCCCCTTATTAGCTGAATGAACATGGCCAAGTTAATAATCCTTCCCCTTTAGTTGTCACCTTTGAAACTGAGATAGTACTAGTGCCTGTGTCATAGTTTTGTGAAGATTAAATGAGTTAATTTATATTAAATACTTAGAACACTGCTGGGTGCATAGTAAGCAATATTTAAGTTTTATTATTATTATATTCTCATCAGAATTGGAAAAATGAGAGATAGGATGAGTGTGGGACAAACAAACAAACAAAAAAACGGTAAAATGTCAATAATCGGGAATTCCCTGGTGGTCCAGTTGTTGGGACTCTGCACTCTCACTGCCAGGGCCTGGGTTTGATCCCTGGTCACAGAACTAGGAGCCTGCATGCCGTGCGGCACAGCCAAATAAAATGAAATGAAATAAAATAAAAAAAATAAAATAAATGTCAATAAAAAAAAGAATGGGAAAGAACATTATTTCTTTGTTGAACTAAAGTTCAATACGCAATTGTGCTTATCTTACAAGATTACAACACCATCATAAATTAAACTTATCCCACTTCATTCATGTATGTTACCTGACTGATCATTATATCCATCTGAATTTGATATTCCTGTTTAGGGATGAAGTCTATTCAAAGCATCATTCAGAGAGTTTTAAACCTTCAGGTAGGATATATTTATGGAAACTGAGGATGTTAAGGAAAGGTTGTGACAAAAATTTAGTTTTCAGAAAAAGTATTTGTGAATCTCTTCTAAAATATCTTTTCTGTTTTAATTTAAAAGCTTTAAATTAATAGCTCATCATGAAGTTCTTTCAGTTTGTTTGGTTTTTTGAAGTTCTTTAAAAACTTAGGATATAAAGAAATAAATGAAAAAATGACCATCAAAAGTAAAACAAAGTTAAAGTTTTTAAAATAAATGAATTCAAGTATATAATTTCAAAAACTTATATACACAGAATATTTAGAAGGCGTGGGAAGATCAACAGTCCTTGAAGCACACATACAGGAAGATACAACACAAGAAACACATATTTCATCTCCTGTTGAGTCTCCTTCCCAGAAGACCAAAAGTGAGTAGCTAATTGTAAAACCCTTGAAATGATACTAGTCTGTTATGTACTAAACTGTTATGTTTGTCCTATATGTACAAAAAGGCTCATACTTGTGAAAATGTCAGGTCTAATAAGTTATACTCTATATTTTATCCATTTATTCGGTCAACATTTATTGAGCTCCTGCTATTTGTCAGGAACTATTCTTGGTCCTGAGATACAGTGGTGATCAAAGGATATAGCAATCCCTGCTGTCATGAAGTTTACATGGAGTGGGTATTTCACAGTTGACTTTTTTTTCCTAAGGTATGTTTTTAATGTAGAATAAAAATATTTATATCTGGATTGTAACTGCTAGGTTTTTTTTCAGAATGAATTATTGGGATGAAGTTCCTTTCTGAGAATAATTAGAAAAAATGAATATTTGCATGCAGCCTACAAAATAGTCATGTTGACAGTTGATGCAGATTATATATCTGTTCCTTCTGTTGTCCCTTTATATCATAATTTATTAATTACTTACATAATTATTTGTTTAAATACGTTCTATTTCTTTTTATTGAACCTAGGAAGTAGGCTCCCAGCACCATTTCAAATTTGTTAATGAATTGTTGAATGAATTCTGTCAGTGAAGTATAATGCCCATAAAAGACTATTGAAGATTAAATGCTATAGTAAATGAAGCCTTAGGAATTATAATTCCAGATGCTTTTATGTACTACATATATGTAAACCTTCAATACTTATTTCCATTTTGGGAAAGAATAAAAATAGGCAAAACTGGAATTTCTCTTTGTCTTTTAACATTATTGTACTAATTATGATTTAGTACCTTGCTTTCAGCAAAATAAATTTTCTGACACTCTTGTTTGCCATATTTTGAGTTCTAGCACCTTACTAACTAGTTATATTTTTGTGGTTTAACATATTTCCATTTTGGGAAAGAATAAAAATAGGCAAAACTGGAATTTCTCTTTGTCTTTTAACATTATTGTACTAATTATGATTTAGTACCTTGCTTTCAGCAAAATAAATTTTCTGACAATCTTGTTTGCCATATTTTGAGTTCTAGCACCTTACTAGTTATATTTTTGTGGTTTAACATCAAGTTTTAGCAGTATTCTTTCTTGAAACTTTTGAAAAATTTACTGTCTTCTTACAGGTGAAACTGTGACTGGAGAATTATCGAAACTCTTGGATGAAATAAAGCTCTGTCAAGAAAAGGATTATTCTTTTGAAGATTTGTGCCACACAATATCAGACCACTACTTAGATAATTTGAGCAAGATTTCAGAGGAAGAACTTGGGAAAAATGGAAGCCAGAGTGTAGTAAGTAAGGGGGGAAAGAAGACAATGCGTCTGTCTTTGCCAGTTTGTTGTGTACCTGAGAGGCATAGGATTTATGTGTTATCCTATCTTCAGATTTAGCCAGTGTCAAATGTCAAGCTTCCTGTTGCTCTTGCCCTGATATTCATTGGTGTTTCATTCTCACTGCATGTGTAGGGAAGAAATGCTTTGATAAATTGCTTATGGATTGTGATGATCTCACTGTTAGACCCTCTTAACACATGAATTCATAGTTTCTTTATGTTCTTTTAGTTTTATTGGGCATAATGATATTGGTTTCCAAAGAAAAAAGAAAACCTTCCTTTTGTATTTTTTCCCTGTTTTCTCTATGATCTGAGTCTAACCCTATCTTGAAGAAGAAAGACAAAGCTGAGCCATGCGTATATACTTCCCCAGCCACTCCATAAGTCATAATAGGTGAGAGACGTTGTGGAAAGTTTGACCTGCCTATTTCTATAATCTTCTGCAAATCCAAATGGATTTGCATGCAACGTATAAGTTCAGAATTTAAATCATGTGTTAGAGATTCTTGCTTATTTGGAGTTTTATGTTAACACAATAGCAAGAAAAACTATAGAGAATCAATCAGATTAAAGTCAAGATTTGTGTACCTGCCTTTTATCCTATAGAGGAGGGATTTATAGGATGCATTGGTATTAAAGGAAATGCATTATTATGATATGAAACCTTTTCTCACTTTTAGAACTTAGTTTGTTATAGAAATATTACACTTTCTTCAAAAGCTCATAATAGAGTGGATTGTGTTATGTCATTTTATTTATGAAAGCTAAAAAAAAAATTGCTACATATAGTGACTGTTATGAGAACATTTACTTCATTTAGTCACTTAATGTGAGCAGTGACAGTTTCCCAGGGTAGTATTTGCTTGTCTAGGTCCATGGCCAGTCTTACCTTCTAGGCCTGTTTTTTCTTTTATCCTTTGCCGCCCTGTCTTTTGAAAACATCACATTATTGGCTCCAATAAAAGCTCTTTTGAATAATTATGATTAATTGTATATATACTGAAGTAAATACTTGTAGGTTTTACCAAATGAAATTTTTATATTGATGAAATATTTACTGTAGTAATTTTAATGTTAGGACAAAACTCCTTGTTTTAAATAAATCTAAAACAGGTCTATGCTAACCCCAATTACAAACCAGTTACATTTCAACATTTCCTTGAAAGTTGGTTAGAAATTAAAATGTATTTATCCTACATAAACAATACATGGTGTTCAGTCCACTAAGTGGCTCCTTCGGGCCCTCTACTTCTTAACCCACAGATTTTTTGAAAGCCCTAATTTTCTAGACCAGTGGTTTCTAAACGTTTCGTGTTGTAGGTACCAGTAGTAAACAAATTTTGAGCAAACATCCCAAATATATTTATAATTTTATATATATATGTACACATATATACACACACTTATTCTAAGAATATATGCTATAAATTATGGGGCATATACTATAAGAGAAATTCAAGTGAAGAGGATAAAGAATAAGTGTAAAATAGAAGATCTAATTTTTTTTCTTTTATTCAATTGGTATCTTGTGCACTTTGGGCTCTACATGATCTGCTTGGAGAGCGTAATTCAAACTTATAGCTTTTGGGTGGTGATGGCAGGGGCTTTTGGCATTGAGAGGGTGAAATAATTTGGGGAAACGATGGCCAATTTGTTTTGTAAGTCAAAGACTGTTATTGTGATAGTAGTAAGGGAGAAATGAATGCTCATAAGTTGAAGTTAAGTTCAAAATTCAAGGTTGTACTTCCACACAAGCAATCACTGTTTGTTCCTGTGACAAACTTTATATTGAGTTCTTTGAAAATATTGTCATACAAAATATTAAAGGTTACATGAGGAAGAAAAGCAGAGGGTACATATGAGTAAGAGCAAGCAGTTCTATTTATCTGGAATAATAAAGTTTATAAAGGCGGACAATGGGCGATAAGATTAGAAGATAGGTCAAGGTCAGGCTATGGATGATTTGAATGTCAGGGTGAGAATTTTGGTATTTATTTTTTTGGAAATGAGAAAAATCTAAAGGATTTTAGACACATAAAAGGCTTTATTGGAAGTGGCCTTTCGGAAGTTGAATCCAATAGAAACTTGTTATTGAATGTTTAAAAAGTAATGCAATTTCTTAGAACCTTCTCTACAGCCTGTGTTTTATTTGGGTCATTCTTGTTTTGTTGAATATCTGTTTCCATTTATCAAAAGTGTTTTTCCAAGTTTTTAAAATGAATTATACTCTCAAATTATGCAAAAACTTTAATTGAGTACTTACAGATCACCTGATATAGATGGTCATTACCACGTTGTGAGCTATAGAATTTATAATAGCAATAATGAGATGTGGTTTCTGACTTCAGGGAGTTCAAAATTTCTACCCCAAGAAGTCTTCAATCGCAGTGTGCAGACAAGACTAACATATAAACAACAAATATATATTATAAGAGCTGACATTTATTAGGTGCTTGCTATTTGCTGTTCTAGTGCTTTATATGACTTACGCCACCTAATCCACACAGTAATCCTAACAATGGAGTTACAGATTTGGGAAATGACTCAGCTGGCAATTGGCAGATCTAGGATTCAAACTCAGAGCCAATGTCATTACTTCCCAGCTGCATTTCTTATAATAAACTACCCTGTGGCCAAAGGAATGTTTTTTTAAAGGGAGAGGTTAGTGATTTATAGGTATTCATTGAAGTCTTCATGGAGGTAGGGAGAAATTAAACTGGGATCTGGAGGAAGGGGACACATTCTTTGCACTTGTATTGGAATGAATGAATGAATGAATGGGAGAGGATTCTAGCCTGCAGAAATAGGATGTGCAAAAGCACAGAGGTGAGGCCTAGCATTTAACATGAGGATGATTTACCATAAGAATTTGTTTAGAAAAGTAGTGGGGAGTAAAACTGGATAAGTAACGATAATATTTAACACTGACGGAACACTTTATTTATATTAACTGATTTAATCCTCACACTAACCCTATGCTATAGGTAGTATTATTCCTCCCATTTTACAGATAAGAAAACGGAGGCACAGAGAACTTGTATGACTTTCCCAAGTTTACACGGTAAGTACCAGGGCCAGGATCTGAACAAAGGCAGTCTGGGGCTTGGAGCCATACCCCTTACCACTCAACTATTTATTTAGAGAACAGGGACAAATAAATAGATTTGGGAAGCCAGTCCGAAGTTTAATATTTATGCTGAGGAGAATAACTTTTGAGTATGGGAGTTCTTTCATGAAGGTGACATTTTTAGAAGATAAAAGTGGTAACTGTATGTCAGATGTTCTGGGGAGGGACTCAAACAGTGACTCTCAGCAATGGTCATACATTAGGCTTATCTGGGAAGGCTTCAGAAAATACTGACACCCTCAGGTATCATGGCAGACCAACTAAATCAGAATTGTTTTGGCTGACTCTGAGCATTGTTCTTTTTTTTTTTTTTTCTTAGCATCTTTATTGGAGTATAATTGCTTTACATTGTCGTGTTAGTTTCTGCTATATAACAAAGTTAATCAGCTATACGTATACATATATCCCCATATCCCCTCTCTCTTGTGTCTCCATCCCACCCTCCCTATCCCACCCCTCTAGGTGGTCACAAAGCACCGAGCTGGTCTCCCTGTGCTATGCGGCTGCTTCCCACTAGCTATCTATTTTACATTTGATAATGTATATATGTCCATGCCACTCTCTCACTTCGTCGCAGCCTACCCTTCCCCCTCCCCATGTCCTCAAGTCCATTCTCTA
>NC_041219.1:32922010-32966426 GCF_002837175.3 Physeter macrocephalus | reverse complement strand
GTTGCTTCATTTGCAAATATTTTCTCCCATTCTGAAGGTTGTCTTTTCATCTTGTTTATGGTTTCCTTTGTTGTGCAAAAAGCTTTTAAGTTTCATTAGGTCCCATCTGTTTATTTTTGTTTTTATTTCCATTTCTCTAGGAGGTGGGTCAAAAAGGATCTTGCTATAATTTATGTCATAGAGTGTTCTGCCTGTGTTTTTTTTTTAACATCTTTATTGGAGTATAATTGCTTTACAATGGTGTGTTAGTTTCTGCTTTATAACAAAGTGAATAAGTTATACGTATACATATGTCCCCATACCTCTTCCCTCTTACATCTCCCTCCCTCCCACCCTCCTTATCCCACCCCTCTAGGTGGTCACAAAGCACCAAGCTGATCTCCCTGTGCTATGTGGCTGCTTCCCACTAAGTTATCTATTTTACGTTTGGTAGTGTATATATGTCCATTCTGCCTATGTTTTCCTCTAAGAGTTTTATAGTGTCTGGCCTTACATTTAGGTCTTTAATCCATTTTGAGTTTATTTTTGTATACGGTGTTAGGGAGTGTTCTAATTTCATTCTTTTACATGTAGCTTTCCAGTTTTCACAGCACCACTTATTGAAGAGGCTGTCTTTTCTCCACTGTATATTCTTGCCTCCTTTGTCAAAGATAAGGTGACCATATGTGCAGGGGTTTATCTCTGGACTTTCTATCCTGTTCCATTGATCTATATTTCTGTTTGTGTGCCAGTACCATACTGTCTTGATTACTGTAGCTTTGTAGTATAGTCTGAAGTCAGGGAGTCTGATTCCTCTAGCTCTGTTTTTCTTTTTCAAGATTGCTTTTGCTATTTGGGGTCTTTTGTGTTTCCATACAAATTATGCAATTTTTTGTTCTAATTCTGTGAAAAATGCCACTGGTAGTTTGATAGGGATCATATTGAATCTGTAGATTGATTTGGGTAGTATAGTCATTTTCACAGTGTTGATTCTTTGAGCATTGTTCCTTTAAAAAGCTTATTCTAACATGCACATTATTGGCCTAGAGGACCAAAAATCTGCTGGGACCTTACTGAGGTAATTCAGGCCTCAGATGATGCGTCTGAACTGAGGTCTTGATAACACCACAGGATTATCGAATTTTAGATCTAAATAAATCTGATAGATCTTCTGGTGCCCAGCCTAATTCCCATACTCTCCAGTGTAAGAACTGTCTTGAATTAGGGAGGTTTTTCGTTTATCATTAAGGAAAATGATAGTCCAGCCATAGTCCTAAATTACAATTATTTCTATATTTTAATGCAATATTAAATGTGGAAAACATTTGTTTATTAAACCTTTGTTTATTATTCACATTATTGGCTGAGGATGGGCATTTGGGTTCATTTAAAATTTAATTTTAGATTATATGAAACATTCAACTTATTCATTGTAATAAGAAAAATAATTCTAAAATTTAAAAGAAATCAAAATGTAAGGAATATATGTTTTGTAGCATTTATGTTATTAATAAATGTATTTTTCATGTTAATTATTTGGCTTGAATTTTGTGGGGATTTTAACTATTCTTCATCAGTTTAGCTTTTACTGCTTTTTTTCTTCCGATAGAGGGCGCTCTAATTCAGTAATTTAAAATACAAAATCAGCCATCTTATGTAAGGACTTTTATTTTTGAATTGGAGGTTTTGGTTTTATTAAAATATTAGCCTTAAGGTGGTAGTTTGAATAATTTTACTAAAATTAGTGAATTAGAAATTAAATTCTTATTATGATTGTATCTATTTGATAGAAGGTTTTACATTTAATGTGAAGGGCATCTCAAGTTAAAATTACATTTTATTTTGCATAAATTTTAGTTCAAAAGTCAGTCTGTTTTAAATTCTTTTATAATATGCATATGGAATCATTTTCTAAGTTGAATTAAGACATTATATAATCTAGAATGTAAATTTTGAAGAAATATAAATATCTTCACATTCTTTATCAACCCCTGAAATTTAGGTTTTTGAAAGAATATAAAATTATCTGAAGAAAATTTTCTATTCTCGTTTGTTTTTCCAAGTCATATTTGCAGCTTTCCCTCCATGTTTGTAAACAATGTACACAACTCTTAAATGTGAACACACCATGCATTAGAGAATTTGATGATAGCGTAAGATCATTTGAGCAAATTTCAGAATTTAGGTTTCAGGAAAACATTGTTTTAAGATATAAAATTAAAAAGGCATTATTGCCTCATCATCCTATGTCTCTAAGAAATAAATAAGCATCAGAGATGAAATGCATTATGTAATTTTTCTTCTGAGGGGAAACCTAGACACAAGCAGCATCTAAGGGTTATTGTTTGAAAGGGGTTGTATTGGCAGGTTTTG
Source organism: Physeter macrocephalus (assembly GCF_002837175.3). Lineage (NCBI taxonomy): Eukaryota > Metazoa > Chordata > Mammalia > Artiodactyla > Physeteridae > Physeter > Physeter macrocephalus. Next base: position 32,964,074 of record NC_041219.1, on the reverse strand, counting down.
AGCTATTTAACTCTTCTCGCTTATCTCTTTTATGTTATTTCACTTTCGGTCCAGTGTAGAATCCTTAATTATGTGTAAGCTTTCTGAAATATGAGATATTTAGCATTTTAAGATTTCAGGTTCAACTTCTCAGTTTTTATGCCAAGCTTCTGTAAACTGCATGAGAGCACTCTCGGGGTGCAGAAGGGTGTCTGTAGGAAAATATAGTTAATTTGGTGCCCAAATTTTCAAGTCTTAAAATAGACTCAAATCAGGCTTCCTAAAATTCAAATGGTGTTTCTGATACAAAGTTAACTTTCGAACATATTTTAACACAATTCTAGAGCTTAATATCAGGAATGTAGAAATTTCAGAATTGTGAGAGACTTTAGTGGCTATCTCATCCAGTTCCTGTCAGAATTAGAGTACTTTGGGAAATGAATTTTCTATATAGAGTGTTCTTCTTACAAGATTGTAAGTGATTCTTTAGCATATATGAGTTTTTTAAATAGTGGAGCTAAATCTTTAGCAGTGGTAACTATTATTTTATTGGGAATATAATTTTCAGAAGGGTATTTGTAACTTTAATAATTCATGTCTTAGGTAGTTGAACAAATTTTTTGGAAGTGATGACTCAAGGCTGCTGTGTATTAAGCTCAGGTTTGGTTTGTCCTAACAGATTCTCCAAGATTTAGGGAATGCATAGATTCTGTTGACCTATATTTGTATTTTGAAACTGATACCATTAACCATATATATGTACTATATGTACACGCAAGGAAAAATCCAGAATCAGAATGGTAAGATTTTTGTCTCTATTTTTACCCTAGGAAGAAAATTTGTACCTATAGTGAATCTAAGAAGATCCTTTAGATAAATGGCTACTAGGATAAAAGAGACATTCTTCTGAATTTCAGACACAATTGCTTTTACCTTTCATGTCACATCTCTTTGTTCTATTTTGTCTTGTAAGTTTATACATTTTAAAATATTACTTCTTATAGACTCCTTGATGGCATGATCTGTATTTGATTGACCTCTGTAATCACATCCTGCCTAGCACAATGCCTCGAATGTAGTGGTCTCTCAGTGAAAGTTCACTGAATGAATAAATACATAAGAAGGCAGACACTGCATGTGAGTGCACATCTTCTTGTAAATAAACCATCATCATCGAAAAACATGTTTAATTATTTGGAGGTGAATTTCAGAGTACAAGGACAAGTGTTTTTCCATCAAACATGGAGTTTCAACCATCTTTTTTAAGGAGGTAACTTAGTCTAGCAGTTAATAGCATAAACCTGGGTTTGCATTCTTGTTCCGCCACTTACTAGCAGAGTGACCTTTGGAAGATACTTGATCTTTTCAAGCCTTAGTTTACTCATTACTAAAAAAAAAAAAAGTTTAATATGGTTTTCTGTCAGTCACAGAAAAAGCTATTTTCTTTTGTGCTGTTAAAAACATGCCATCTTGATTTTTATGTTTCATAGACTTTGTCCAGCTTTGTCTAGACTTTCTAATAATCACTCAATGTCAACATACAGGGGATTTCTCTGGTGAAATGCTAAATAAATATTCAGTTCTTGGATTAGTCATAGTCAGTATTTTACTTTGAAAAAACCCATCATCTATTATAGTCAGGTCTGCACATGTTAGGGAGGAATAGCAAACATGGCAAATAATTGATCTTACATGAAAAATTATCTCAATAAACAGATTCTTGGCTCAAAGTAAAAACACAGAATTCAATGGGACTTAATATAAAATCCCCAGTTAGATTCCTAAAAATTTAGTGATATAAGATGGGAGAGGTTTAATTTGGGGGAATAGTTCATGCAAAAAGTTCTGGGTGTTTAAGTGACCACAATTGCAATGTGAACCAACAGTGAAATGTGGCTGCTAAAAATCAATAAACAGTTGCCAAGCTATGATCTCTGAAAATAGCGTTTATTAAGTACTAAGTTTTAACTAAGTTCTAGACATTGTGGTAAGCATGTTAAAGTCATTATCTCCTTTATTCCTCACAACAGTGCCATGAGGTAGGTTTTATTATTCTCAATGTGGAAATTAAGAGTAAAATAACTTGGCCAGGGTCATAGAACTATCAAAAAGTAAAGCTGCTATCTGAACTTAGGTTTGCTATCTTACCAGGTCATGATTCTAACCATTAGGTCAGCCTGTCTGTCATTAGTATCTTCCACATTGACTACCCTTACCTTTTCATCATCCCCACCATCTTGCAATTTCACTTGAATTATTTCAGGAGCCTCTTATCCTATCTTCTAGTTTTCTCTCTTCACTTGCCCCAATTTATTCTTGATACTCTTGCCAAATCAATATGCCTTAAGTGCAATTCTGATTATTTCACTGTCCTCAATCAAAGCTAGCACTGGTCCTCACTATACAAATTCAATACAGAATTTTAACTCTGGCATTCAAGGCCTTCCATGTTCTAGCTTCATCATATATTTCCAGCTTTCTTCCATTAATGTCTTAGATAAATTTAATGTTTTGGTAAAATAGATTATTCTTAAGTGTGTGTCTTTCCTTATCTCTGCTCATGCTCACATGTTTTATCCATGTGTAATTCTTTTCCCTATTGTTTTTACTTATTGAAAACCATCCTTCACAAAACCTTTTTTGATCCTCCTATTTAAATCCAACTATTTGGATCAGATATCATTAATTTTATTTATCTATTATGCAGATTTCATAGTCTGCTGTGTAGTATTGGTGCATAAATCTTCTTTTTTGGCTTTGCTTAGAAGCCCTTTGATGACAGGGAAATATTGATCTGTGTGTGTGAGTGTGTATCCATAGCATAGTTCCTCACTTACGTGCTTAATAAACATTTGTTAAATTGATATGATATGCAGTGGACATCAAAAGTCTGTTTAACAACTGAATTTAGTGTATACCTATGGAAGAGCTCTAACAAGGAGTCTTTTTAATCTCAGAAGAACTTCCTCTGTTGGTTGATGTTTCAAATAATGAATGCCTCACCATTTGATTTGAAGATGAAGTGAAATACCCAGTTAAACTATATTATAAACTTCCTCACAACATAAAATCACAAACATCTTAGGTCAAGTCATATCTTTCTTAGGTAGTAATGCATCTCTTTTACTGATAACAAAGAAGTCTTACATTGCAAATATCATGTTTGCTTCCTGATAACATAGAAAAAGGAAATCTACTATAAGACTATGGGAACATATGTCTCAATTATATTATTAAATTTTCAAATCTTCAATTTTGTGATAAACATTTTTTGAATTCATCACTGTTATTCATTCTGTATAAGTTGAGAGGGCCTATTTCTGAAGCAGTTTTTTCAGTTAATCATAAAGAAAATGGGCTTAAGCCTACACCCTACGTTTTCCCCCAATTGTTAATGATTCTTGCTGATTATGATGTGCTCAACTGATGCATAGTATTATTTTGTGCACATTTTAAAATGTGTTTGACACTAAAATATCTTGATACTAAGAGCATTCTGTTAAGGTATCCAAAGGCAGCAAACTCCCTTCCTAATTAAACTTTTATATATTCGAATTTTATGAAGTTTGTGAAGTGATCATTTTATCTACTCTGCAGATGCAACATCAGCCAATTTTTGTTTTGATATTTTCATTCTCTCTGATCTCTCTCTAATGTCTAACTTGAATTTAATCTTCCTAACAGAAGAACTCAGCTATTATGATTTCCCTGAGAATCTATACTTTATACTCAGGAGTTAATTGTAATATTTTGTTGAAAATTTGATAATAATTCAACTTTATTCTAATCTTACTCTCCAGATAATGAATAAGTTAATTTTTGACAACTCTTAGCCGCATGTCGTTTGCCGTAATGCACCTGATTTGTAATTCTGTTGCATGGTGCGCATTTGAGAGTTCTTGATTCTCTTTTGGAGTAAAGGCCTTGGACAGCCTGCCATTAAAAGGAATCCCATTTTGCTTCCTAATGCCAAAGGAAATCAGTCTAGAGCCTGGGCTTAAAGAGACATGTCAGTGGCGATAATCACTTATCTTCGTGTTCAGGGAAATGTTTTTCACCTTGAAGAGCAAATTAATACTAATGGAGTATTGGACTAGTAACCAAGAAAAAATTACTGAAATCACTCATGCTTCTAACATATTTTACCATGGGGCCATTTGGGACATGACTACTGAATATTGGAATCAATTCAGCCTCTAACAGATGAAGAATTAGATTTCTCTACGTTACAATCAAAGTCAGTAACAGTAGATGGAAAAGATACTGTGTGGCCTGCTTTAATCTCAGAATTAGAATTTTAAAATTGTCCGGTATTATTTTAACTTGCTTTTGCTAGAATTTTTATTTCTGCCATTTATGCTTTTTAAAGTTTAAATGTTTTGGTTGCTTGCAGTTTCACAACAGTTCCATTTAGTTGATAGCTGCCAGTCTATACTACCAAATCATTAATAATGAGAAACAAAGTCTTAATTTGGAGAAAGAATGAGGTAGTCAAGAAAATGAATTTGATGGGGAATGAAAGGTCCTAAAATGAATGAAGATAATGAACCAGTGAGAAGTGTATATTAGTAAAAGTGGAAATAGCTTTCCCCCCAAATAAATGAGACAAACATTGACATATGTTATATCTTTTCCTATAATCATCCATTCTGTGTTGCTGAAATAAATCTATTCTAGCCTTGAAGATTTTCTTTTTGCCCTATAATCTTGCTTTTACTTAGCAAGGTGCCATTTTCCTAAACATTTAAAGAATCTTTATTGTCATAGTTATTATCATCAGCTTCACCAACTTACTGAGTTCCCACCTTAAGGAATTATACTAATTTCTTCAATAACATGTATTTGTAACTTGGAGTAACATTTTAGTGTAGAAAATAGGAACTTTGAACTCAAACAGACTTGTGTTTGAATCCCAGTTCTACTCCTTAGATAAATACTACCCTGATCTTCAGATTTCTTATCTGCAGCAAAGTGTTTCTAAAAGGTCTTTCTCACCTCGACCTACTGAATCAGAATGTCTGGAGGTGGATTACTTACAATAAAACTCCCTTGGTGATTCTTATGCTGTTTGTAAACTGCACTATAACATTTTTTTTTAAACATCTTTATTGGAGTATAACTGTTTTACAATAGTGTGTTAGTTTCTCCTTTACAACAAAGTGAATCAGTTATACATATACATATGTTCCCATATCTCTTCCCTCTTGCGTCTCCCTCCCTCCCACCCTCCCTATCCCACCCCACACTATAACATTTTTAAAATGTTGATTTATTTGAGTCAACTACTCAGACCCATTTTCTTCTTACCCAAATGTATCTATGGATCTCAGATTCCAATGATCTGACCCTAATTTGCCTTTACTTTCTTTTTCTGCTCCTATGAATGCAAATTTGATTGGTCATCAAGGCAAAATGACTTACATTTTAAGGTTTGCTTTTCTTGTTTCTGTGAAAAATGCCATTGGAATTTTGATAGGTATTGCATTGAATCTATAGATGGCTTTGGGATAATATGGAACTTTTAGCAATATTGATTCTCCTGATCCATGAACACAGAATATCTTTCCATATGTTTGTGTTTTCATTTTCTTTTACGTGTTGTAGTTTTCAGTTAATCATAAAGATTAATAGACCTTTCACCTTGGTTAAATTTATACATAAGTATTGTATTGTTTTTGATACTCTTGTGAATTGGATTGTTTATTTATTTTTCAGTTATTTTGTTGTTAGTGTATAGAAATGCAAATGATTTCTATATGTTGATTTTGTATCCTGCAGCTAAACTGAATTTATTGATTAGTTCTAGGTTTTTTGGTGGATTCCGTTGGAATCTGAGATCCACAGATGGAGGTGGAGTCTTTAGGATTTTCCATATATGACATCATATTGTCTGCAAAGACATTTTTCCTCTTTCCTTTTTGATTTGTATGCCTTTTATTTCTTTTTCTTGCCTGATTGCTCTGGCTAGGACTTACAGTACTATGTCGAATAGGAGCAGTGAGAGTAGGCACCCTCTTGTCTTGTTCTTAGTCTTAGAGGAAAAGCTTTCAACCTTTCACCATTGAGTATGATGTTAGCTGTGGGCTTGTCATATATGGCCTTTATTATGTTGAGATATGTTCTTTCTATACCCAATTTGTTAAGTGTTTTTATCATGAAAGGATGTTGAATTTTGTCAAAAGCTTTTTCTGCATCTATTGAGATGATTGTATGATTTTTATCTCTCATTCTATGTAACTTAACTTTTAATAATTATTTTATTCTTGAAATTAAATAAAACTGGTGTTAAAGTACCATATAAAGTATAAAGTGGTATTCAAAAGAATATATTATCATCCTTTCATTTTCAGTTCTTCAAATTCATAGACTATACTCACTGCTGCTCACTTGTCCTTAAAATTCCATCTTCTCTGTTATAACCCAACTTTGGCCTGCTTCTCCCTGACCTGCCTTCTTATTTATATAAAACTCTGTAGGAATGAAACTAAACCTATTTCAAGTGCTTGTTATCATTCCTAGCATAGAGTAAGTGCTCAATAAATTTTTTCTGGATATTCAACTACTCTTTTAAAATTTGATGTTATCAATGTCTTCCTTTTCATCCATTCTATTATATCTAATCAGAACTCATTTCATTCCCTCATAACTATAACCCACAAGGTTCTGGGCAACATTAATTAAGATGAGGTCATTTCACCCGCATAATCTTCAAAGATTGTATTGGCCCAAAGCATCCTTCATGGGAGTTAAGCAAAGTGCCAGATAAGGCCTCAGGAAGAGAGATGTTCACAGAGATTGAATGTGTTTCATGTTCACAATAACTTATTAATTGTCCTTCTACTGGTGTCATCCTTCTTCCAATAGAATACATAACCATAATACACGAGAAAAGTGTGTGTGTGTGTGTGCCTGTGAAGAGGGAGAGTAGAAGAGGAGAAGAGAGAGATCATAATATTATCAATAAGGACTTGTATCTCTGCCCTTTGATTTAAGAGTTCTCTAATTTTATCCTATCCTTTAGAACAAGTGACATTTTATGGTTTTGAGAATGTAGCCATAAACACTGAAGAATCTGATGTTTTCTAGACATAGTAATGTCACAATGCAAAGCATTAAATTCTGTATTCATAATTCAGATATGAGAAGGCATACTTCAAAATTCTTTTCTTATCTGTAACCTAATTTTAAGAGGTACTTTGATTATTCGTAAAGCTGGAGGCATATTTACTTAACCAAGGTATTCTGACTCACACACCATGATGAGATAGAGTAATTAGGGGGTGGTGTGGTTGTTTATATACAGTGGCTAGAGGAGACCTCTCTGAGGAGTGATGTATAAACTGTAATCTGAAGGAAGAGAAGAATCCTGTCATATAAAGTACCAAGGAAAGAAAATGTGGAATGAAATTAAATACTCTTTCCTGAGGGGGGAAAGAGCTTAATATGTTTAAGTATCAGAAAGGAGGGCAGTGGAGTGAAGCAGAGTATACTGAACTATGTAGAGAATAGAATGGAATGGGATTGGAAAGCCAGATTAGACAGGGCCTTGCAGGTCATGGAAAGTGGTCTGATTTTGTTTTTTTAAATAAAAAGTTTTTAAGCGGGGAAGTGATATGATCTGATTTATGGGAGCAAAGTTGGAAAGTTTCTGCTTCCTGTAAATTCACTGCTAATTCTATTTTTTTAATATCAGATGTCTGTATGATATTATAGAATAATACATTTAATGATATGCTTAACAGTTAGGAACTGGGCCGCACAGCAGGAGGTGAGCAGCAGGCCAGCAAGCGAAGCTTCATCTGCTGCTCCCCATTGTTCCCCATTGCTGGCATTACCGCCTGAACCATCCCCCGTGTTGTTCACATTACCACCTGAACCATTCTCCCCTCTGCACCCCCCGTGGAAAAATTGTCTTCCAAGAAACCGGTCCCTGTTGCCAAAAAGGTTGGGGACTGCTGAACTAGGCAACCATTGTCCTTGTTGTTTGTGTTTTTCTTCCCTGGCTCCTCCTTCTCACAGTCCCTTGGCTTTCTTTCCCCCCGCCACCGTGCCACAGGGCTTGCAGTATCTTAGTTCCCTGACCAGGGATCGAACCCAGGTCCACTCCATGAAAGCACAGAGTCCTAACCACTGGACCACCAGGGAAGTCCTTTTCTGTTCTTTATTGATCATTCTCTTCCATGGAGAGGAAACAGCTCTTTGTGTTCAAATAGCAACTCAGTGTTATTTATTTCCAAATCTACAATTCTATCGTCACCTCCTCACTGCTGTCCAGTTCTGTATTACAATTGCCAGAAAGACCTCTTTCTACAAACATCCCACTGTCTTTTTGTTTTTTTTTTCTGGCCGCGCAACACAGCATGTGGGATCTTAATTCCCCAACCAGGGATGGAACCTGCGCCCCCTGCATTGGGAGCGTGGAGTCTTAACCACTGGACCGCCAGGGAAGTCCCCCACTGTCTTTTCAAACCCAACCTGTCAAAATGTAAATTAATTATCTTCCCACTCAAATCTGTACCTGTTCCCATTTTCCATCTTTCTTTCAGTAATAGAACAGTGATTTCATTCTTCCAGGACAAAAGCTTTGGTATTATGTTTAGTTCTTTCCCATTTCTTTCATTCTCCTGGTCTATTAGAGAGTTCCCCTTTGTTTAGTCTTATCGTCTTTGCTTGACCCCACTTCACCTTCCAGGTACTGCCTCATTTCTTTATTCATTTTATATTTTATAATAAAAACTCTGGAAGAATTGTCTCTTGTTGTTGTTTCCAATGCCTCTGCTCCATTTTCTATTAAAACCAGTCATATCAGGCTTTCTTCTTCATCAGGTGCCAGAACTGCCTTGTCAAGGTGTCCAGTGACTTCCAATTGCTAATTCCAATAGACATTTCTTAAATCTTTTTCTTACGTGATCTTTGAGGAGCATTTGACAGTGTTGATCATGCCCTCCTCTTTCATATGCACACTTTCTTTGCTTGACTTCCTAGACATCACATTCTGGTTTTCTTCCTATTAAACTGGCTACTCCTTTTCAGTTTCCTTTGCTGGTTCCTCCTCATATCCCTGACTAACTTCCCAGGGCTCAATCCCTGGAGACTTCTCTTCTTTATCTGTACAGAATTTCTTGGCTAAGCATGCTGAACACTCTCACAGCTTTAAATACCTACTATGGACCAGAACAGCCCACATTTATAGCTACAGCTTGAATGCCCTTCTGGACTCCAAACTCTTGTATTTAACAGGAATAAAAATGAAGTTTTGCATTTCCCCCTCAAACCTGCTGGTCCCTTAGTTTTCCCATTTCAATAAATAGCAGCTCTGTTCAGCCAACTTTTGCTCTCCAGAAACTTTGAAGTGCCCCTTTACTAATCTTTTCTTATGCCCCATAAACAGTTGGTCTTCAAATCCTACCAGCTGCTCCTTCAAAATATGTCCAGGATCCAACCACTTTTTTTTTTTTTTTTTACCAGCTCCACCACTGCCATTCTGGTCTAAGACACTATCATCCTTTGCCTGGATTATTTGAGAGGCTTCCAAACTTGTGTTCCTGTTACCACCGTTGACCCCCATACAGTGTATTCACAAAAGAGTTACCAAAGAAGTCCTTTTGAATGAAAGTTATATCATGTCACTTTTCTACTCAAAACCTTCTTGCGGTTTCTCATCTTGCCCTGAGGAAAAGACGAAGTCCTTACACTGGTTCAGCAGGTGCTGCATGACCTGCATACCTGCCCTTGCCCCATCCTTACGTCTCATGCTTCGTTTTCCAGTACTCTGTCCCTCACTCACACTGTTTCAGCCATACTTGGTTCATTGTCATTCCTGTGAAACACCAGGCACCCTCCTGCCTCAAAACTTTTACATTTGCTGTTCTTTCTGTCTGGAGCTCTCTTTCCCAGGTATTTTTATGGTTTACTCTCTCAGATTTTTATCAAGCATCAATTTCTCAGTGTAGCTTTGCCTGATAACCATATTCAAAATTACCCACCCTGGCGATTCCTATCCCCACTTCCACTTTATTTTTCTCCATATCACTTTTCATCATCTAACATACCATACATTTTACTTATTTATTGTGCTTATTGTTTGGCTCCTTGATTAAAATATAAGCTTCACTGTGGGCAGAGTTTATCATTTTTTTATTGATGTTGACTACTGTCATCCCAGTGTTTAAAATGATATTTGGCACATGAAAGATACACGATAAATATTTATTGAATGAAATAAATTAACTCTACTGTAGGCCCTCAGCTCTCTACATTGGATTATATAGTTTCTGAGCTGGTCATCTGTGTAGTGGAAAGAGCATATATTTTGGAGTTGTACAGTATAGGATTTATATCCTGAGGTTTCTATTTACTAACCCAGCTATATGCCTGGGTTAGTTGTTCACTTTCTCTGAGCTTTAGTTTCCTCTTCTATAAAATGAGCATGGTAATTCCTACCTTACGAGTTGTCAGGAAGACAATATGTGCGAATGTATAAAAAGTGTTTAGCAATGTGTTGGACGCAGAGAAGATACTGAGCCAATGTTTATTCCTTCCTTTGTAGTCAATCTGTCTTAATTCTGACCCACACCTATATAACACTACCAGACAAGCCTTCCTGAAATGGAGTGTGTATTCCACGACTTCTTTTGTCAAGAAGTAGATGAGAGACTTATTTGACTTCTGTATGGTGGCCAAATTCCTCTTCTTGGACTTCAAGAATGTCAAGATCTCCCCATTCTGCTCCTGTTCTTCCTTATCCAATGATAGTGCTTTCTATTCTCCCTCCTCCCACCAATATACCCTGTTCTTGTGTCATTTACCTAAACATATCACAGGCATTCCTTTCTTGGTGTCTTTGCTCATTCCCTTTCATTCTTCTGTTGTTCCTGTTTGTTTAAATCCTGTTCATCTTACAAGGTGTATTTCAAGTCTTTCTTTCTCTATATAGTAACCTCCTTAGTTACTCCAGCTCAGACCAATTTTTTTTCTTTGAATAGATGGAGAATCTCAGAAGAGAAATAGGAACTATTAAAAAATGAAATGGAAATTCCAGAATTGAAAAGTACATCTTACATTTAAAAAAGCTGAACTTCAAATAAATTTATAATTTTTATACTATGTAATCACACAATTTAACAACTAGTTAGTCTTCATTTTAAAGTATATTACTTATGAAATAGGATGTTGAGTGAAATTGTTCTTTTGCCACAAGATCTGACTAGGGCTTATAATTAAGGACAAAGAGAAGTTAATTTGACATATTTTATTTATTACATAATCATTATTATAGTTCATGACAATAAAGTATAAATGGTAAGCAATTCACATAGTTTTTGGCCTTGTGAATAGTAAGTGCTCAATAAATATTTTTTGTATGGATCAAAAAATGAATTGTCATATCTTTAGTAACATTAATAAGGTTCCAACATAAAAAATTATAAATTATGTATAAAGGTATATTGTGGGCTTCCCTGGTGGCGCAGTGGTTGAGAGTCCGCCTGCCGATGCAGGGGACACGGGTTCGTGCCCCGGTCCGGGAAGATCCCACATGCCGCGGAGCGGCTGGGCCCGTGGGCCATGGCCGCTGAGCCTGTGCGTCCGGAGCCTGTGCTCCGCAACGGGAGAGGCCACAACAGTGAGAGGCCCGCATACCGCAAAAAAGAAAAAAAAAGGTATATTGTGAAAGGACTCTACATTAAGAAAATATTTTTACTTTCTGATAAATTAATGTAAGTATTCTACAAAATAGAAAAGACACAGTATGATATTTTATATTCTTAAAAAGCCTCATTCTATACTGAAAAAACTAAAATGTTAGCATTTTGGAACTCTCTGTACCTTGTCCTCAGTTTTACTGTGAACCTAAAATATGCTCTAAAAAATAAAGTCTACTTTAAAAAAATGATAGCCTTTTGTTTTAAGGCTGATCCATTTTTCTGAATTGCTTCAGTTCATCCAATCAATAAATATTCATTGTACCTTTACTATGTACCAGCTACTGTTTTAGGGCGGATAAAAAGTGAATAAGGCAACTTTTTGGTTTGTTTTTTTTTTGTTCTCAGGAGCTTGGAGTTTGGCAGAGAAAGCATATATATTACCAAATAATAGAAATACAGGGTGATAAAATATTTTGCCAAACAATCCAGTAAATGATAGTATAAACTGTTCTGGAAAATGGGGGAGAGGAACTATTTATTCTTATATCCCCAGAATCTAGTATGTTGCCTGATACATTGTAGCTATTCAATTTAAAAAGTGTGTTGAAAGAAAGAAATAGCTATGAAAATGAGAAGGTAATTCTGTCCTGTTTGAATACAGTGTGGGAGGGACATTAAAATGTGGAATGACACGACTTCATAATGGAGTAAGGAAATAAGGGCATGTCATGGACTGACTCCTGTATAGTTCTGTGTTCTCATCGCTCATTACATTCCCCACTAACCGGTACCTCTATGAGTTTTCCATACTCTCTTTACCTGTCTTTACATACCTGAAGTTCTTACACTCTCCTCCATCCCACACCAATTTTGCCATTTTTAATTCTCATCATCTATCAGAACTTGACTCTAATGTGACCTCCTTCCAATCTTAGCCCATCCTTGAACCCTCTCCTTGGTCTGGAATAGGTTCTCCTCCAAAGGCTTCATATAGTCCAGAGTCCTAATACTCTTTAAGAGTACTTTTTGTGATTTTAATTATAGTAAGTAATTATACATTTTTTGGTTTCTTATTTTTGAAAATAATAGACTATGAACTCCTTGAGGGCATATTCTCAGATTCTAACACTATGCCTGCCACATAAAAGGAGACCAGTATATATTTATTGAACCAATGGACAAAAGAATGAATGACTAGATGGATGGATGGGTGGATAGATAAATGCTAGAAAAGTGATCACAAATGCTTGACTGGAAATTGAGAAAAACTTGTACTTCAAAATCTTGTCTAAGGGTGGTTTTCTTTTGTTTTTATCTGTCTGTTCTGAATGCACATTCATTCTTACCAAATGAGGGCTATGCTGGTGGGACCATTTTTACTTCTTAAAGTTATTCTAAATTTATTTTCTGGCAGTTTTCTTGAAATATTTTGTTACTTTTGAGATACTTTATGTGATAAAACTGATTAGACTGGTTCTTATTTTTATTTTTTGTCTTAATAGAAGAGGTTACATTATCCTGACTTCCAAAAAAAGACAAATCTTTTTTTTTTTTGTGGTATGCAGGCCTCTCACTGATGAGGCCCCTTCCGTTGCGGAGCACAGGCTCCAGACGCGCAGGCTCAGCGGCCATGGCTCACGGGCCCAGCAGCTCCACGGCACGTGGGATCCTCCCAGAGCGGGGCACGAACCCGTGTCCCGTGCATCGGCAGGCAGACTCTCAACCACTGCGCCACCAGGGAAGCCCAAGACAAATCTTTTAGCCAGTTAAATCTAGTTAAAGATCGAATTGATCACTAAAGCCATTAATAAGGTTAAAATTGTTAACTGTTAAAAGAAAGTTTAGGGTCTGCTGGATTAAACAAAGAGTAATCTATGAAATAATTTTATTTAAAATGTAGACTATGAACATTAAAATATTTCTCATTTTGAAGTTAATGTATTTATATTGAGTTTTAGGGATATTATAATTTTTAAATTAGAGCAACAAAACAAATCATGACTATTAGTGGTCATATGTTAGTGATATAATAAGGTATACTAGTTAAGATAGTGGTAGCTGTTTTAAAAAAATTAAGACAAATCATATGATAGCTCAAATATAGTGGAGATTTATTTCTCACTCATTTAAAGTCCATAGTAAGTGTTCCTGTTCAGCAGGTAGCCCTCCTCCAAGTGGGAATTCTGGAACCCAGATTCCTTCCATCTAGTTGCTCTGACATCTTGAGCACAAGCTTCCAAGGTCATCTGGCTCATCTGTAAAAGGTGGCAAAGGGTAAACATGATGGAGGATACAGGTAAGGGGTTGTAGGGGATGGGCTTGGAAACAGCAAACATCACTTCTGCTCATATTCCATTGACCAGTACTCATTCATATTGTCATATTACCATTCCAATCTACAAGGGAAAATAAGAAACATAGTCTAGCTACGTATCCAAGAAGTAGAGAAAACAGGTTGGTAATCACCTAACCAGAATTGGCTGCATAATATCTTTTACAATTTAAATAATTTTTCTTTATATACATATTGATTTTTATAGTTCTAATTCATAGAAAGTTTTCCACTAGTTATCGGTAGTCCCATATTTAAGCATGCATTTATTAATTAAAATCTTCCCAGTTAAAATTATGGAATATCTTTTATATAACAAAAATTTAGGCCTTTGTGAAAGATAATTTCAAGCTTTATTAAAAGTATTATTGACCTAAAACACTATGTTAGTTCCAGATACACAGCATAGTGATTCGATATTTCTATACATTACTAAATGGTCACCACAAGTCTAGTTGCCATCTATCACCATACAAAGTTATTGCAATATTATTTACCACATTCCCTATGCTGTACATTTCATACGTATGACTCATTTATTTTATAACTGGAAGTTTGTACTTCTTAACCTCCCTCACCTTTTTCTCTCTTCCCCTGACCTCCTCCCCTCTGGCAACCACCTGTTCTTTGTATCTATGAATCTGTTTCTGTTCTGTTATTTTTATTTATTTATTTTTGTTCTTTAGATTCCACATATAAATGAAATCATACAGTGTCTGTCTCTCTCTGACTTAACTTCACTTAGCATAATACCCTTTAGGTCCATCCATGTTTTTGCAAATGGCAAGATTTCATTCTTTTATATGGCTGAGTAATATTCCATTGTGTGTGTTTGTCTGTGTGTTTATCACATATTCTTTATCCATTCATCTATGGATGGGCACTTAGGTTGCTTCCATATATTGGCTATTGTAAATAATGCTGCAGTGAACATAGGGGTTCATATATGTTTTTGAATTGCTAATTTTGTTTTCTTTGGAAAAATCCCCAGGAGTAGAATTGCTGGATCATATGATAGCTCTATTTTTAGTTTTGTAAGGAACCTCCATACTATTTTCCATAGTGGATGCACCAATTTACATTCCCACCAATAGTGCATGACAGTTCCCTTTTCTCCACATTCTAGCCAACACTTGCTTTTTCTTATCTTTTAGATGATAGCCATTCTGACAGATGTGAGGTGATATCTCGTTGGTTTTGATCTGCATTTCCCTAATAATTAGTGATGTTCAACATCTTTTCACGTGCCTGTTGCCCATCTGTATGTCTTCTTTGGAAAAATGTCTATTCAGACCGTCTGCCTATTTTTTAATTGTTTGTTTGTTTTTCTGATGTTGAGTAATATGAGTTCTTTATATGTTTTGGTTATTAACTCCTTATCAGAAATGTTATTTGCAAATATCTTCTCCCATTCAGTAGATGACATTTTCATTTTGTTGATAGCTTCCTTTGCTGTGCAAAAGCTTTTTAGTTTGTAGTCCCATTTGTTTATTTATTTTTGTTTCCCTTGCTTGAGGAGACATATCTAAAAACAAGACTGATGTCAAAGTGCATACTGCCTATGTTTTCTTCTAGCAGTTTTATGGTTTCAGGTCTTACATTTAAGTTTTTAATCCATTTTGAGTTTATCTTTGTATATGCTGTGAGAAAGTAGTCCATGAGAAAGTAGTCCAGTTTGATTCTTTTGCATATAGCTGTCCAATTTTCCCAACGCCATTTATTGAAGAGGCTGCCTTTCCTTATTGTATATTCTTGGCTTGTTTGTTATAGATTAAGTCTCCATATAAGTGTGGGTTCATTTCTCAATTCTGTATTCTTTTCCATTGGTCTATGTTTCTGTTTTTGTGCCAGTACCATGCTGCTTTGATTACTGTAGCTTTGCAGTATAGTTTGAAATCAGGGAGCATGATACCTCCAGCTTTGTTCTTCTTTCTCAAGATTGTTTTGGCTATTTGGGGTCTTTTGTGTTTCCATAAAAATTTTAGAATTATTTGTTCCAGTTCTGTGAAAGATGTCGTTAGTATTTTAATAGTGATTGTATTGAATCTGTAGATTGCCTTGGGAAGTATGGTCATTTTAATGATATTAGTTCTTCAATCCATGAGCATGGTATATATATCTTTCCATTTGTTTGTGTTGTCTTCCATTTCTTTTATCAATGTCTTATAGTTTTCTGAGTGATAATTTCAAGTTTAATTTCTTCCAAAAGAATGTTACAGTTATCTCTAAGCATTGGCTTGCTATATAGATAGTAGGTTCTTTGCTTATATTTAGAGTGATTATTGTGAACACTTACATATAATTTTAGATGCATTTACTTACATATCATGTTATAAATAAGTGCTTTGGTCATTAATTTACTCACTTAAATAAACAAAATTAGCTATTTTAATATGCTACAGAGAGAAAGAATCTGAGATCTTGTCTTCCAAAAAATAAATGGAAATGACTGGTCTCTTTTTTGTTGTTGTTGTTGTTGTTAAAGGGTAGCACAGATATCCCCCTTTCTTTCTTTTATTTTTTAAAAAAATATTCACTTATCCATTTATTCATTTGGCTGCACCGGGTCTCAGCTGCAGCACGTGGGATCTTTGATCTTTGTTGGGGCATGCGGGATCTTTTAGTTCCATCATGTGGGATCTTTAGTTGAGGCATGCAAACTCTTGGCTGTGGCATGTGGAATCTAGTTCCTTGACCAGGGATTGAACCCAGGCCCCCCGCATTGGGAGTGCCAAGTCTTAGCCACTGGACCACCAGGGAAGTCCCTGACTTGTTTCTTTTTGATGTTAAGATATTCCACTAGGAAATAGAAGTTAATGATTTTCGAGATGTCTGGTAGACAAGTCAGTAATTATTTTTAAAAATCATAGTTAAAAGTTGGATTATACACCTTTTTATGTGATATCCAGCATTCCTGGATATGCTATTTTTGGTTTTACTCCTTTACTTTCCTTATAATGAACTGTATTTGCTTTCATTTGATTTGCTTTAAAATTCCTTATTCTATATACTGATTCCTCCCCCAAAGTAGTATTTTTATCTATCTTGCCATCATGATCTTTAAATCTCGAGACTGTTTCTGCAACACTAGCTTCTTATGGTCAGAAATATAGCCTTGGACCTCATTTTTTTTATATTGACAAGGAGAATTAGACTTCATTATTTTGAAATGGCCCTGTGATCATACTTTAGTCCTTATGGTAGAGCTTTGTCTACTTCCAGCAAAGAGGTGTGTCGAACAGAACACTGTGCACTGGTTCCCATGCCAGAGGAGGACTCCAGCTACATGGAGGATAGCAGAGATCATCACTATGTCAACCATTAGGAATAATAGTCAAATGCTTCTGCCCATTGCATCTTGATACTGGAGTCTCCAAAGAAAACACAACTCTGTCAAGCACTGGATGGAATAACACTTTTGCTTACATAGAGAAGAGACAGCAGAAGATCAGCTCCAATAGTATGTTGGTTCCCCATGTCCAGCAGCCAACACATATCAGGCACCTATCTTGTGCAGCAGAAGGACCTCGACTCCCCTGTGGAGTCTGAAATCCTGAAAGCTGAGGACCATTGTTAAATGAGGATCATTAATGCACCACTTAGTAGAACAAAGTGAACCTGAAACCGGGCAAGATATTCCCACACAAGGACATAAACCTGGAATAGGCTGCGGGAGCTTCTTATCTCTTGGTAAGGAAGTGTTCCAGGCCCAAGGCCCATTCTTATGTGCCAAAAGGGGAGCAAATGACTGCACATGAGGCTGCCTTTCCTAACAAGTTGACACCCATACGTAGATTAAACCAGGTCATTGTTAAAAATATGAAGAGAAAATTTTCTAAATTTCTTTAGTGTATGATTTTCTAATTTTCTGTGTATTTCTACAAAACCAATTCAAATTAAGCAAAAAAAGGTATGTATTAGTTCACATAAATGAAAAATCCAGGATTTTATGTATGGCTGGATGAAAATAAACAATGTAATCTGGTATCTGTTTCCCTCCATCTCTCAGCTTGGTTTTCCTCCATTCCATATAGATTATGCTATACACATTCTCAAACAGTCTTTCCCCAGCAGGTGGCAAAGAATATAAGTAGACAAATATTTTTAAAAATGTTTTGATCAACAACCCAGCCAGAGAAAAAGTCTTCTTTCTGCAAATTCCAGCAAAATTTCTAACTTTGGTCACATTTTGACACCTGGCCCAATCCCAGTGCCCAAAGAGATGTATACACTGATTAGTCAGGCTTGGATCATGTGCCCTCATCAGAGCTTGGGCAGTGGAGTCATCCCTACTTGAACATAAGTGTTCAGTTACATCTCAGTGAGTTTTTTTGAGTTGTACCCAGTATCCTTGAAAATGTGCTTGTGTTCTGCATGGTCAATATAAACTGGCTTTGAGTTTGAATCTGTTGCTGGTAGAGAGAGCTTGGAAAGATACAGTTCGTATATCAAATTATTGAGGATGGCTGCAACCTTCTTCTTACTCCTAGGCGTTTATGTTTGCTTTAGAAAATGTTAAATGAAATAACTAGGAAACATTAGATTATTACGTCAGTTCCACCTGCAGTTTGACTATGCTTTCCTAGACTAGAGAGTCCGAGGATGAAGATTAAGGATTTTTATAAATACTTAGTTGGGGCTTCCCTGGTGGCGCAGTGGTTGAGAGTCTGCCTGCCGATGCAGGGGTCACAGGTTCGTGCCCCTGTCCGGGAAGATCCCACATGCTGTGGAGCGGCTGGGCCCGTGAGCCATGGCTGCTGAGCCTGCGCGTCCGGAGCCTGCCTGTGCTCCACAATGGGAGAGGCCACAACAGTGAGAGAGGCCCACGTAACACACACACAAAAAAAACAAAAAACAAACTTAGTTGTATTATGTATAGTACTCTTGCAATCATGTTATATATCATACAACTTGAAGATTAAAGAGATGTACCTTCAGTCTTCAGTGTGTAATCTCAGGCAGCAGGCTGGATTGCTTCGGTGTATAAGGTTAAGCCTGGGTGGAACAACAGTGTTTCCTATAGGTCTGATCTGATGTGACTGTCCCTAGGAGAGTCCTCCACAGCTGTGCATTCCTTAGTGAGAATTTTGGAACCTAGAAGTTTACACCTGTGTCTATCCTGGATAATGTTGCTGACTCTCTCACATTTTTACTGCATTGATATCTTTCTGTAATATTTATATTTAATTTAATCAAGCAGTGTCTATATCTGGAGTTTCTGTCAATCTGAACTTAACTCTTGACATTTTTCACTACAATGTTTGTGTATAGACAAAGGAGTAAAGAAATAGAAAAAAAATTCAGGGTAGTATAATACGAAAGGAGCCAATGAGAACATATGAGCAAAAATGGCCCACTGCAGAGGCACAAAATCAGTGAAAATGGAAAAACGCATTTGGAGTTATTAGGAAGTCATTGGTGATATTGGAAAAAGAAATTTTAGTTTGGATTTGTTGATGACCAGATTGCTAATGTAGTCAGTATTTTATTTTTGAACGCTAAATACATGGATAGGGATTAAAGACAATATTTGTTATACTGAGTTATTCATTTAATTATCAGTATCATTATTTGATGTTGGCTCAATAAAGCCATATACTGGATATGGAAATAACTTTTTATTTAGAAACCTTGGGCTAATAAAATACATAAATTCATTGATTGGTATCATGATTTCATAGAATAAGCTTAGAGTCTCACAGCCCTGGTTTAAATCCTAGTGTTGCCACTTATTAGCTATGTAATGTTGCTCACAAATTACTTATATTTCTGAGTCATTTTTTTCATAACTGGTAGAATGGAAATAATCATGTTTGTCTAAACATACTTTTCCCAACGTACATGGCTCATGAGCTCCTATTATGGTTCTGTGTGGTTTCTTGAACACCATGAAGTATTGTCATTTTTTAATGGAATGTATTTCAAAAATAAGAAATAATATATTTCAGAACAGTAGTTAAATATTGTGTCCTGAAGTATAATTATGAATATTAAAAGTGAATTTATGTTTTTTTGCTATGACAAATGATACATGCATTTACTTTAAATTAGATTTTTTAAAATGACTAAAATGATAGGTTATATTTTATGTTTTTATATTAAAATTAAAATTAAAATTTTGTTATGTTTGTAGCATCAAAATACTTTTACAATATGATGCTTACATGTTGTGCATACAAAATGAACAGTTTGACAATTATTTTAGTTCTTTTCCCCATGCGATAAGATAGAAAATTGAGGCTGTTGTTTGTACTTATCTGCAAATTGCAAGCATGAAGAGACTTTATTCTCATTAAATGAAAAGCCACATGGCTAGGATCTCCATTAATTTTACTCTTTTTAATATTGTTTTTTGAAGCGTTTAGAGATTATTTTTTTTATATACTGTTAATGACTTCTGAGCAGCATAATGGAGCCCAAAATCTGGTGAGGTGAGCTTGAAACAAATTTGTACATTTATTGTTTTTATGCTCTCATTAGTTTGTTATAGTTCAACATCAATGTTCCTTAAGCTTTTGTCTTTAATCATTGGTCATTTAAGTTATAAGTTCTCTCTTGGGGTCACAGTTGTAGGTGAAACTTTTAATGATGATCTTCTGGTTGTGCTTTAAGTTAGAAGCTTCTACTGATTGAGTCCAGGGAATTTGTACCTTCTGCAAAATACTATTTAGTGGATGTTGAGAAATGTTACATTGAGGGTATTATTTAATAGACTCTCATAAAGGAGAAATTAACCCTATGAATATTTTAAGTAAAAATTAATTCATTTGAAGCTCTTTCCCTCATTTTCTCTCTCCTTTGTCACTCCCAACACCTCTTATTTCTAGATATTTTAGTATTTTTTCAGTATCACCATTTTTCTCATTAGGATTGTTAATGACATACCTTTCAGAATCACACAATTAAAGCTAGGAAAGTTATCAAGATATATGAAGCTTTTCCAATACAACAAGTATTTTGTTGTACTTGGAGCGAAAGTCTTTGCCCGTATCTGTAGGCTTACAATAATGGAAGTCTATTTTGTAGCGAGACTTTGATATAATCATTTACTATAATTAAGTATCCGCTTAGAAGAGGTTACTTAATTCAGACACTATCTGAAAAATTAAGTCAGAGTTTCTGCCAGCTAGGCTATGAATTAGGAAGTACTTAGAGGAAGCTGATATAGTAGCATGAGGTCAAAAGGATTTGTTATCAAGGTTAGTTTGGAGAAAGAAAGACATTGATAGCCATTGCCTTGCCTGGAGAAGTACAAAGATGTGAAGATATGCTCAAAAGTAATTTCTAATATTTGTAGTTGTGCATAAAAGCAACAGAAAACAAGAACTTAAGCACAAGTTCATTTTAATGTATATTTTATTGATTTGATTTTTACCAGTTTAGTAAAGAGCAAAATACTTAGGTTTTAAAATTATGTACCTTCATACCACAGACCTTGTCATATTGTTCCCTGAAATTGCAAAATTTAGTTCTTAATGCATTCAGCCTGTCTTGACACTCTTTCTCTAAACCAGCATGCAACTCTATGGTTTATCTTCTAAATTATCAAATTTATGGTAAAATGCATGTAAATTCTCATCACAGTTTGTAGAGCCTTGGCTTTCTGCTGTAAACAATCGATTTTTAGATTTGCTCAAATATCTATTTAGAAAATACACACTTTGCTCAATATTTAAAGTAATACTTCAGCTTGATCAATTACTTCTTCAGTTGGAAAAATATAGGAAAGGAATAGGTTCAAAAGTAAGTAGATAGGTTTTGAAAATATATTTTTCTACTTGTCATATAATTTCTGGCTTCTCTAATTTTAAAATGAAAACTTAAGAAATTTCTCATTTTTGTGGCTTTATTACTTCATTAAATAAATATTTTTCTCTGCAAAGATATGAGTACACATGTTAGATACTTTGGGAATGCAAACATATATAAGATACAGCCATTCTCCCAAAGGAACTTAAATTCTTAGTACATGTAATGACATATATCCAAATAAATACATGGGGCCATGTTTGTTAGTTCCAAGAATCTATTTACAAATAGCTGTAGTCTTCTGGGGATCACCAGGCTATATTAGAGATGGGGTATTTAATGGTTCATTGTCTTCTTCTATAAATATTTGTGAAGAAAACTTTCAATAGTGGTGTCTCTAACAAGAGAACACATTTAATGCATTTTTGTATTGTCTGCACTAAAAAAAATCAAGTTTATATATTACCTTCTCAAAGAAAAATTAGTTTAAGTATAAAAGAAGATATTATATCTAGGCAGCATTAGTTACCACTTGAATTAGCATGGAAAAAAGACTGTTCTGGTGGCACATAATATATGCTCAGCTGCTCAACTTTCACGTACCTTGGTATGTTCTCATGTTAACTCACTAACTGCCCATGCCCTGCCTTGATATAGCTCCAACTATATCCTATAATGTGTTAACAAACTATATCTGTTCCACTCATGTTTAGATATTCTGTAATATTTTTATGACTCTCTAAACTTCAAGAAAAATTTAGATAAACTATTTCTTATCTATAGTTACCATTTACACTCTGTTCTCTTGGTACTTGAATCTGTATTGAGATTGGGGTTTTAGAGTTAAGGCTACATCACCCTTGAGACACTCTTTTCTGTTTACTTAGAGCAAATACTATCCCTAAAAAAGTAGAGCCGAGAAATGAGGTGTATCAGAAGAAAGTATTTGAACGAGGTCTTGAAGAATAGACACAAATAACTGGCAAATGTTGGAGGAAATGAGCCTGGGTGGTCTATTTGGAGGGAATGGCCAAAGGAAAAGGGAAGGTTGTATCTAGAGAATGATGAGTGGTTTCACCAGAGCAAAGAATAAAAATAGGGAAATATGGACAATGAGACGTCTCTCTAGTTCTTATGTATTGGGCTATTGTTTGCCGTTGTTCATTTTGAAAGGAATTTCCTCTGGAAATTTCCCCTCCTTTGTTCTCTGTGACGCCATGCTTCGCTTCCTTTCTCTTTTTTATCCAACTACTTTGTTGTTGAGCTGTCGTCTAAACTTACATGTTATACCTTGGTTATGTCTCTACTCTTGAGGATTGGACTACCACATATGTATCAAAGATCTCCAGTTCTATATCATCAGCCACAGCCTTCTCTTGAGTTCCATATTTATACTTACACGTTTACCCTGGACATGTTTTCAGGCATTCAAACTTCAACATTTCTAAAACCTAACTCAACTTGGCCTGCTCTTCCTCACTTAATTCTAATTCAGGTGAGGTTATCACCATGTACACAATCGTGCAAGCTAGAAATCTTACAGTATTCTATATTTTCTCTTTTCCTGTGTGTAATCATTTTGCTAATTTACGGTTGTAAAAGCTATATTCTACTTCACTTATTTGATTTTCTTTGGCAAAAGCCTGCTTTTCATTCTTTCCCTGTGATTTCTACATGATGATGATCTTTTTGTCACAATCCAGTCTTTGTTCCCATTTGTTATTGCTTATCTTTGTTTCACTAAAACAGTTTCCTCTTTAATCTGTCTTAGAGCACATATCTATGTATTCAGATTTTTCTCTATTTCTTAAATTAACTTGATTTTATGGGGTAATATTTTTCTTACCCTCACATTGGTCCTTTTCTTGTAAATTACAGTATGCTTTCATATTAGCCAGTGATTTTCTTGTCTTACGTGCCTTTTTGTCTGGCATGCTATGTGCAAGCCAGGAACAGTGCTGCTGCTGGATCTGAATCCTGGAATATTTCACAGAGGTGCTGCATGATAATATTTATTATTATAATAGTAACCAATATTTGTTGATAGTGTTCTTTATGGAACTTATATTTAAGTGGGAGGAGAGATAAAAAGAAACATAATAAAAATACGAAAATTTTTCGTAGAAGGTAAGTGCTATGGAGAAAAATAAAGTAGAGAAAGGGGTTGAGGTAGAATGAGGGGTTTAAGCTTAAACCGGATGCTCACAGAAGGTCTCACCGAGAAGGTAATGTTTGAGCAAAACCCTGAAGGACGTGGAGCAGTCAGCCAAAAAATACCTGAGGGATGAGTATTCCCGGCAGAAGAAAAAGCAACAGCAAAAGTCTTGAGGTGAAAAGGTGCCTGGCTTGAATGAGAGACAATTGCACAGAGTATTAAAGTAATAAGATATTAAAATGGAAGTTGCTTTTAAAAATCCAATGTAATAGATGCCATACTTCAAAGAGAGGTTGAAGACCACAGTGATTTTGAGTTTTTAAAGAAGTTAGTGTGAAATGGGTTAGGCAGCATTTACACCCCCAAACACATAGAAGGTGTAGAAGTCCAGGACATTGGGAGAGAAATGTTAGGAAGGGATACCGCAGTATGTGAATACCTTCTCCAAGTTGGTTTATGGAAGTAGTCCCTAAATTTTGCCTGAAGTCTAGGGGAAGGTGGCTTCCTTAGACCACCCAGAGGACTTAATATCTGCCCTTATAGCTTAGAGGACATAGAGAGTTGGTATCTGTCTGATGTCGACCTCTCAGCTGTGGTACTATATTGAATTACCCAGTTGCTGCACACTCTGCTTTCACCTTCAGCCTCACATCTCCAAATCTGAGCATATCTGTGGGATTCTGTTGTTTCTCTTTACTTGTCTCCCAGATAAATAACTTCTTAACTACTGAGTCTTGGTTTGGGCCAGTCCTTCCTTCAATTAAGTCCTGTTGGCACTATAGCTTGCAAAGGTTCTTCAATTTTGTGATGTGATATGTCATTCTTTGTGGTTTCGAGTACTGGTTTTTATAGTTTCACTGATCATTTGACCTGAAATCTTAGGAAGTAGAGAAGAGAATTGCCCATATTTGCTCAGATAGCCCTCTTATCCAGAGGTCAGTCAGATTCATTAAAAAAAAAAAACTCTCAAAGAAATGGAAGATAAGTTAGAGGGGGCAGAACTCTGGAGAACAGTGAGATGGCTACTGGAATACTGCAATAAAGAGGCCGTAGTGCTTCAAGAGACTTTTCAGACATAGAATATGGTTTAGTGACCAAATGAAAATGGGAAATTTTATTAGTTGAGGGAATTAAATATGACTTGGAAGTCTTCTATATTGTTGCTGGTAATAGCAATGTGATGAATGGAGGCAGGAATGATTTTGGTTTGGAAACAATGTTGAACGTGTTGATGAGGTGAAATCTGATAAGGAGTAGTAAATATTGTTGTGAAACAGAATTTCACTGATCTGGGCTTATATCCCAGCCTCAGTACCTTCTAATTATATAACATTGGGCAGATTATGTAAGTTCCATTGTCTCTGCTCATCCTACTATATAGAATTGCCGTGATGATTGAATGAGAACACGTATATTAATGGATATGTGTTCTAGTACACATCTGGTACAATTGCTATCATGTCATAATTATTGAGAGTAGAAGAATGTCCATGGAACTGTAACTTAGGGTAGAAGTTGGGGGTTATAGATTCTGAAAATTATTGATCAATAGCTGATAATTGGAGGCAATGAGGTAGGTCAGAAGGACAAGATTGTCTAGGATAGTTGAGTTGGTAGAAATAAAGGAGGAAAAAAAAAAAAGAAAAAAGACCTGAAAAGCTGAGAAACATTTTTGAGAAAAAACCCTAAAGAGATTATATGGGTAGGGGGAAAAATAGGAAAGGGTCATATTAAAGGAACCAAGGAGGAGAGAATTCCAAGAAATGTATAATAAGGACTATGTGTTGGACATAATGCTAAGCACTAGGCACACATAGGTAATGAAGATACGGTTCCTAAGGAGTCTACTCAAAGTCTAATAGGAGGAGAAAGACATGTAAAGCAAATGATACCATAGAAATATATTCAGACATAGTGGGGGACATAGGAGATAAGGAGCAAAAAATGCTTTATAGGGAGCTGATGCTTAGTTTGAGTACTGAAAGAAGTTAGGTTTTCCTCATATAAACAGAGTTGAGGAGGAGTATGGGTAGAATTTCACATAGGACAGTACAACCAAAGGCACTAAGGCATTAAACAATGATTTGTGCTCAAAAACTATAAGGAGTTTTGCTGAGTGGAATGCAGGATAAAAAGGATATGGTACAGGGAGGTGATCAGGAAATAATGCTGTAGAGGTAGCCATAAAACTACCTTGTATTCCCTAATAATACATTTTGTCCTTACTTCTAGGCAATGGATACCCATTTAATGCCCACTGAAGGTTTTTAAGCATGGGAGGAAAGATGTGGGAGGGAGAGGAGAGGGGGTGTTACTTTATTAAATTTGCATTTCTGAAAGATTACTTTTAGGAGTATGGAAGGTGGCTTTAATGTGTGCTAGACTTGATTCCAGAAAGTAAGTCAGAAGACTTTTTTGCATAGTCCAGCTGAGAAATTATGAGAGCTGAAGTAAGATAGTAATAATAGAGGTTGGAATATTAGAGATGTTAAGAGTCTATGACGTGGTGAGGGAGAAGGAAAAGACTAGGTTGACCTTCAGTTCTAGGTTGGGTGACTGAATGGATAGTGATACCAGTAATCGTAATAGGGAACATAGAATGAAGAACAGTTAAGGTGGGGTAGGTCTGGAGGGATGGATTTGATGTATGTAGTTGACAGTGTCATTTAAAACTACAGATGGGCTTGATTAAGATGATAACTGAGCAAATACTATTTACTTGGGTAATTTGGAAACTGTCTTTTGAGAGAATAATTTTGGTAAAGTTCAGAGAAAGGGAAGCCAAATTGTAGTTCATTAAGGAAAGAATTTGAGGTGAAAAAGTGAGGATAACTGATACAGACTGCTTGGCAAGAAGTTTAATAGTGAAAGCAAGGGGAGACCTGAGTTGGTGGTTTGTGGAGGGAATCAGGTTTGTGGGAAGGCCAGTTTAGGAAGTGGAAGAAGTATGAGTAAGTAGGTTTCCCAGTAGAAAGAAAAAACAAAGATGTTAAATGGATACAACAATGGTAGAGGGTAGAAGAAAGAGAATCAAGAATTTGGGGGTGGGATTAGTTATCTGAAACATGAGAGTAAGGGGTAATGAGAGGTGAAGATGGATTTCAGGCAGAAAGGAGAAAAGTTGATACATTTAATCTCTCATAAAATGTTTTTTCTCTGTGAAATTGGAGGCAAGTCCTCTGAGAGTGAAGGATGATACTGGAGTTTCAGCTTATTTTAATGATTAAAGTTAGGAATGGTTGT
Organism: Physeter macrocephalus; assembly: GCF_002837175.3. Lineage (NCBI taxonomy): Eukaryota > Metazoa > Chordata > Mammalia > Artiodactyla > Physeteridae > Physeter > Physeter macrocephalus. The sequence continues at coordinate 32,936,971 of NC_041219.1, read as the reverse complement.
TGTGGGGAATGAAAAAGGTAATGGACGTGGATAAGCACAATATTGCAAAGCAATATGGAGGGTCCCATCAGCATTTTGAATAATAATACTGTAACAGAGTCAAGGCAGTGCCGTCTTCCCAGCCACTGAAAACCCAGGAACTGGGGTACAGTAAATAGATGGTTGTTTAGATAGCAGGGTAGGTGGAGGAGATAGAAAGAGTATGTGGGAATCGGATGAGTGTCTTTAACTATTGTTTAGACTGTTATTAGCCATTAACTAGAAGGATAGAATTTTTAAACCCAATTGGGTCTTGATAATCAGTGTGTTCACTGTAGTCTGATAATAAGTATTTTCTTAAATATGGAAAAATATCACCTTGAGCAATATTTTCCTTTAAAATTATTGGAAACAGTCACTCTGCTATTACATTTTGGGCACTGATTAAATGTTCCATCTAACTAACGCAGCAGAATGAATGAGAGAATGAGTATTAGAGTTATGACATCCTGGGTTTAAATCCTGCTTGGTTACCAACTAGCTTTGAGACTTTGGATAATGTGGTTATCATCCTGCGCTTCAGTTTAATCATGTGTTAAGAAAATTAAAATATTCTCTCCTACAGAATCATTGTGGTGATTAAATGCATAGTACATGTGAAGTTTTTAGCCCTATGCTTAGAGCACTGTGAATTCTCCACAAATGTTAACTATTGTGTTAGTCAACTGTTGCCACAGTAATATTATGTAACAAACCTCCACCAAACTCATTGTCATACCAAGGCAGGCTTTTAATTTTTTCTCTCATAAATGGCTCTGCTTTAGGATGCGGTTAAGTTCCTGGCTTTGAGGCAAGTTCAGGTTTGTACCTCATGCCTCATTTTGAGGTCTAGTTTAAAAAGGCACTGGGTACCTTGGTTGTATTCATACGTTGATGTATGAATTCAAGAGGAAGCCAAACTATGCAAGTACGTTAAAACTCTGCAAACATCCCGCATGCTTATATCGTGTTGGCCAAAGCAAGTCACGTGGCCAAGCATAAAGGCAATAGGGATGGGAAGTATACTCTGTCCCCAGAAGGAGAAGTAAGTGAATTTCTGCTAAATAAAACCCCAGCTTTGTTAGCCATGACATCTCTTTTTTTTTTTAATTAGCAAGGAAAAATAACATCCAGCTGAAATAATATGATTATTTTTAAACCAAATTTTTCAAATCTGGTTTAAAAGAAATGTTGGTTTTATAACTGAATGAAAATGACTGACAAAAGAAAATTTTCAGTTGGTATCTGCTAACATAATTTCAGAATCGCTTGATACCCAGTATGTTAGCTTATTCAATATATGAGGACTAAGTATCTTAATCTCTCTGATTTTTTTCCACTATTAAACTATTTCATATTTTCTTCCTATTGCTCTTTTTAAAAAATTTCACTGAGGTATAAATTATATGCAATAAAATTCACCATTCATCCATTGAAGGTATGGTTAGATGATTTTGACAAATGTATAGTAATGTAACCAGAACTATAATAATGCTATAGAATATTTCCATCATCTCCCAAAAGATCCCTCATTTCTCTTTGCAATCAATTCCCACCCAACAGTCCCACCCCTAGATGGCCACCAGTCTGCTTCCTATCATTATAATTTGTCTTTTCTACAATTTCATATAAGTAGATTTTTATAATCCTTTGTGCCTGACTTCTTTCACTTACATATTAATTCCTTTTTATTGCTCTTATATAGATATAACACAATATGTTTATCCATTCACCTGTTGATGGACATTTGGGTTGTTTTCAGGTTTTGGCTATAATAATAAAGCTATTTGCATGCAAGTCTTTGTGTTTTCATTTCTCTTGTAGGAGTGGTAAATGTGTAAGTGTGGGATTTTTGCATTGTGTTACATGTATGTTTAACTTTTAAAGAAATTGCCAAACTGCTTTCCAAAATGGCTGTACCATATTACCTTCCTACCAGTAATATATAAATATTCTAGTTGCTCCATACCCAGTCTTTTGAATTCTAGCCATTCTAATAAGTGTATGGTGGAATCTCATTGTGGTTTTAATTTGCATTTCTCTGAAGACTAATAATATTGAGAATCATTTCATTTGTTCATTTGCCATTTACGTATCTTCTTTGGTGAAGTTATCTGTTCAAACTTTTGCCCATTTTAAAATTATGTTCTTAATATTGAGTTGAAATAGTAATTTATATATATTGGAAATAAGTCTCTTACCAGATTTATGGTTTGCAAAGTTATTCTCACAGTCTGTGGCTTGCCTTCCCATTTTTATAAGTGTCTTTTGAAGGACAAGCTTTAATAAATTTTGATAAAGTCCAATTTAACATTTTTTTTGGTGTATGATTTCTGCTTGTTGTGTCCTACTTAAGAAATCTTTGCCTATTTCAAAGTCACAGTCACAAACAGTTTCTCCTGTATTTTATTCTAGAAGTTTTATAGTTTTACATTTTGGGATATGATTCATTTCAAATTATTCTGTACATGGTATAAGGAAGGGTTGAATTTATTTTTTTCCATATCCATCGTCAAGCACCATTGTTTGAAAAAGACTCTGGTTACCTCATTGAATTACCTTGCCACTCTTGTTAATCAGTTGACCAGAGGGACTTCCAGCATGACTGCATGAGGGGCTCAGCAGACCCACCCCTCAGCAAAACTGGTGAAAATAATCATTTAATATCTCTGGAAATAGTCCTAAAATAAACAGTAAATGGAGAAAAAAATATATATATTTTATATACTGCAATTTTATTTCAATCACACAAACGAAGTTAGCATGTAGGAAATTTAAATGAAACAGTATGGTAAAAAGAGCGGAGAACCAAAAACTCTAATGAGGAAGTACACCTAAAGCATGAGAATTCAACATTCATTAGTGTTTCATCTTCAGTTTTAATTGACACTTGATGCTTGCAAATTTTGAAACAAACTTTGAGATCATGTTGTTTATTCAAGAAAATTTTTATTTTGGTAAGAACAGCAACGCTCTATGGTATGTAAACTGAGACCTGTTCCCTCACTCCCCCATTCCAACTCAGTGAGATGGAAACTCTACTCCAGACTGGTGCAACCAAAAACACAGGGCTCCCTCTTCCCACAGCTCCCAGTCAGACGGCTCTCCTTCGGCAGGGACAGGACATCAGTATTTTTCATCCTTTCCCAGCTACCTGTTGCTGAGGCTAAATTTTGAGAAACTGGGGCTAAGAAGTGGGGCTACCTTTTTCTGCCCAGCCCCAACTCATAGGATGAAATCTCTGTCTTGGGTATGGCATTGCTGAGAATACTGGGGCCCCGATCACCCTTGCTCTGGCCTGTAAGGTTATATTTGCACTCCGGGTGAGGCAGCTCAAGAAGATTGAAAGCTACTGTCCATCTTGTCCTCTTCCTCCCTCCTAATGAGTACTCAGCTCCTGAAGTGGAGGTGTAACTCAGACATAAGTGTGCCACTGTCTCCACCCCCAGCTCCAGAGCCTAGGCTCAGAGATTTTGCCTGGGAGGAAAAGCAGAGAAACAGGGTTAGCTTGGAGGAGTCTGTGAGGGCTCAGAACAAATCTCAAACACTGACCTTGGCAGTTCCTCCTTTGAAGGAGCTGGGATTTGATTGTATTAATCTGTAGAGCAATTTAGGCCCAGGGAAGGCAAACAATGGGTGTGGTCAGAGAAAGAGACAGTCATAGTCCTGCCAAAACCCCTGTCATACCAAAGTGACTGTGGGCAAATATATGCAAAGTTCCACCTCCTTGAGGAGCAACATCAGAAGTATAACACTGCAGGGGGGAAATAGACTTAACTAAAATAATCCAGCCAGTCACTAAACAAGCAAATAATAGTAAAAAGCCCCAAGGTGGAGAGGTCGGGGAGTACTTAGAGTTTCTACAATATTTTACTCAAAATGTCCAGTTTCCAACAAAAAATTGTAAGACAGGCAAAGAAGCAGGAAAACATGGCCCATACACTGTAAATAAAAAACTGCCTGTGAGGCAGATTAGATGTCTTTGTAACAGACAAAGACTTCAAAGTAGCTGTTGTAAAATATGCTCAGAGAACTACAGGAAATATTATTAAAGAAGTAAAGGAAGGTATGATGACAATTTCATATCAAATAGAAAATATCAATAAAAAGAAATGATAAACAACCAAATGGGAATTCTGGAGTTGAAACGCACAAAAACTGAAATGAAAAATTTACTAGAAAAATTTACTCAGGGGGCTAGATAGTAGATTTGAACTATCAGAAGAAAGAACTAGTGAACTTGAAGATAGATTGATAGAGATTATGCAGTCTGAAGAGCAAAGAGAAAAAGGGGAATGAAGAAAAGTGAATGGACCTTCAGAGAAATGTAGGACATCATTAATCACACCAACATATGTGTAATGGGAATATCAGAAGGAGAAGAGAGAAAAAAGGAGAAAAATATTTGAAGACTTAATGGCTGAAACTTCCCAAATGTATTGAAAAATAATAATCTGTACATCCAGAAAGCTCAACCAACTTCAAGTAAGAAGCATAAAGAAATCCATAAACAGGAACATTGTAGTAAAAAAGCTGAGAGCCAAAAGCAAGGAGAAAATCTTGGAAGTGACAAGAGAAAAAAGATTTGTCATTTTTAAGGGAACCCAGTAAGATTAATGGCTGATTTCTCATCAAAAACATTAGAGGTCAGAAGTCAATGGGATAACCATATTGAAAGTGTGACAGAAAAAAACAGTACAAAACAAAACCTCAATCAGAAAAATCTACCTTTAAAAGTTAAGGCAAAATAAAGATAATCCATGATAAACAATAAGTGAAAGAATTTGTTACCAGCAGACCTGGCTTACAAGAAATACTAAAGGAAATTCTTAAGGCTGAAAGGAAATGATCCCCAGATTATAAATTAAATCCACACAAAAAACAGAGAACCAGTAACAATAATTATATAAATTATAAAACACAGTGTATGTGTTTTTCTCATTCTTCTCATGACTGATTTAAAAAGGAATCCTATAAAACAATATGTATATAATGTATTATTGAGCATATGACATAGAAATGTAATATATCTGCCAATAACACCAAAAGAGGTGGGTAGGAGCAAAGCTGTTTTGGTCTAAGGTAATTACTCCAAATATTAACTGATATCCACCAGAACAAATGAAGAGAAACAGAAATAAGAAGGTGAATGTAACAAATATAAAAGTATAAATATATATTTGTTCTTCTTTCTTCTCTCAGCTTCTTTAAAAGACACAAAATTATATAAAGTAATAATTTTAACAATTTATTGATGGATTTGTAATATTTTTGGACTATATATGTGTGTGTGTGTGTGTGTATATATATATAATCTCACAGTAGTACCCCAAAAATGTGGTAAAAGAATAGGAGTAACATTTTTATATCTCACTAGAATTAGTATAAATTTGAAGCTGATTTTGATAAATTAAGATGTATATGGTAAGCCCTAGCAACCACTAAGGAAATACTCTAAAAATACAGTAAAAAATATTAAAGAAATTAAAATGCCACATTAGAATATATTCACTTAATGTAAAAGAAAACCAGAAAGGTTGAATAAAGGAACAAAAAAGGCATGAGTCATATGACAAAAAGTAAAATGGTAGCATAAATACCTTTTTTTAATAAACATTTGGAAAATGAAATTAAGAAAATTCATTAATGGTAGTTTAAAAAAAACAAAATAGGAATAAATTTTGAGAAGACTTTAATCTTCAAGTTCAATGACTTTTATAGACACGGGGCTATACATTTTATGGATTTTCTACTTGAGTGAGCTTAGGAAGTTCATGTTTTTAAGGAATTTATACTTGTCATCAGATTTGTTGAATTTATTGGTATAAAATTGCTTCTATTTTGTAGGTATCCTATTCCTATCAACAAGATGTATATTGATGACCTCTCTTTTATTCTTGATATTGCTAATTGGTGTTTTCTCTTTTTTCTTCATCAATCTGACTTGACATTTATCAACCATCTTTTCAAAGAAATGGTTTTTTGGTTTCACGGATTTTCTCTGTGCTTTTTCTGTTTTCTATTTTATTGATTCATGTTCTTTATTATCTCTTTAAATTGCTTTAGTTTTTATTTGCTCTTCTTTTTCTAGTTTCTGAGTTTGAAGCTTAGAGTATATGTTTTTTCTAATATAAGCACGTAATGATGTAAATTTCCCTGGAAGTACTGCCTTAGCTGCAACTCACAGATTTTTATACATTGTGTTTTTATTTTCATTCAGTACATAATCATTTCTAATTTCATTTGCAAGTTCTTCTCTAACCTGTGGGTCATTTAAAACCATGTTGTCTAATTTCCATGTGTTTTGTGATTTCTCAGATATTTTTATTTTGATTTGTTGTGGTCAGAGAGCATACTCTGTAGGATTCCTATCCTTTGAATTTGAGATCTGTTTTATTGAATCACTATCTGTCTATAGTGGTGAATACTACATGTGCACTCGACAATGTATATTCTTCATCTGTTTGGATAGTTATCTGTATATAAATGGTATAACATACATATAATTGATGTTGTAGTGGGATGGGGGGCAAGAAATAATGGCCAGAATTTTCCAAATTTGATGAAAATGATAAACCTGTAAATACAAGACAATCAATAAACCCCAAGAAGAAGAAGTGTAAAGAAAAACACCCCAAAGTACATCATATTCGATTTACTGAAAACTAGTGCTATGGTGAAGAGCTTACATGCAGAAAGAGAAAAATACTACTACTTATAGAAAAATGAATATGAATTACAGTGGACTTCTCATCACAAACTATATAAACCAGAAGACAATGGACAGTATTGAAAGTGCTAAAAAATAGTTATTGATCTAGAGTTTTATATTCAGAAAAAATTTTCAACTATATAGACAAAATAAAACTTTCTTATAATAAAAAAGTATGAGGAATTTCTGCATATCTTACCCGCCAAATATGTCTTTGTACTAATGACCAGTGAATATGTTACCTTATACAGCAAAAGGGACTTCACAGATGTGATTAAGTTAAGGTTTTTGAGATGGGCAGATTATCTGGGATTATCTAGGTGGGCCCAATGTAATCACAAGGATTCTTATGAGAAGGAGGCAGGAGGGGTGGTGTCAGAAAAGATAATGTGATGGCAGAAGCAGAGGGCAGGAAAGAGATGTAATAACAGGAGCAGAGATTTGAGTGACAAAACATGAGCCATGAAGTGTCACCCTTTTGAAGCGGGAAAAAGCAAGGGACAGATTTTCTCCTACAGTATCCAGAGGAATGAATATCTTCTAACACCTTATTTTAACCTTGTAAGACTCATGAATGTCATTATACTTCAAAATTCATTTTTAATATCTACCTTCCAGAATAGTAAGATAATTTTACATTTTAAGCCAATTTTGTGGTAATTTATTATAGCAGAAATAGGAAACTAATATCGATTTTGGTATTTGGAAGTGAGGTGCTTCTCTAACAAATACCTAAAATGTGGAAGTGGTTTTAGGATTGGGAAGTAAGTAGAGACTGGAAGAATTTTGAAGAGCATGATGATAGATTTCCTTGAACAGACTGTTAGTGGAAATAAAGATATTAAAGACTGCCAGTGAGGGCTCAGAAGGAAGTGAGGAACATGGTACAGAAAATCAGTATTGTCTTAGAGATCACTTAAACAATTATAAACAAACCATTGAAATATATATGTTAAAGGAACTGCTCATGAGGGCTCAGAAGGAAGTTAGGGGCTCTTTGTTATTTGGTGGCAGAAAACTTAGTGGAATTTTATCCTATGGTTAATGTAAAAACAGAACTGGTAAGCCATGAATTTGGATATTTAGATGAGATTTCCAAGCAAAGTGTTGAAGATGTGGCCTGGTTTCTTTTTTCTGCTTATAGTAAAATGTGAGAGGAAAGAGATAGATTGAAGAAAGAACTATTAAACAAAATGGAACCAGGACTTGGTGATTTGAGAAATTCTCAGTCTATCCAGCTTTCAAAAGTTGCTAAAACTAGAATACTTAATGTCAGGAAAGTGTGCTCTGAAGAGAAAACCAAGGGTATGGCTAAAGCAGTCTTTTGCTAGTGCCTTGGAAGGCCTTTAGATAAAGGTCAGAGTTTTAAACACAGAGGGCTGTTTTTGGGGGGGGGGGGGGGCGCTTTCATTGTTGCGATTTATTTGATATTTTATTGATAATTAAATGATTTCCTACATGCATGAAACTTTTTCATTATAAATTTGATTTGAATTTCATTTCTAAACTATGTTTCTGTCAACTATCTTTTTTCTTTTCCATTATGGTTTATTACAGGATATTGAATATAGTTCCCTGTGCTATACAGTAGGACCTTGTTGTTTATCCATTCTGTATATAATAGTTTGCATCTGCTAATCCCAAACTCCCAATTCATCCCCCCTCATCCTTGGCAACCATGTCTGTTCTCTATGTCTGAGTCTCTTTCTGTTTTGTAAATAAGCTCAATTGTGTCATATTTTAGATTCCACATATAAGTGATATCATATGGTATTTGTCTTTTTCTGACTTACTTCACTTAGTATGATAATCTCTAGATCCATCTGTGTTGCTGCACATGGCATTATTTCATTCTTTTTTATGGCTTAATAGTATTCCATTGTGTACATACGTATATATTCACACATATGTATACCACATCTTCCTTATCCATTCATCTGTTGATGGACATTTAAGTTGTTTCCATGTTTTAGCTATTGTGAATAGTGCTGCTATGAACATTGGGGTGCATGTATCTTTTTGTATTAGGGTTTTGTCTGGATGTACGCCCGGGAGTGGGATTGCTGGATCATATGGCAACTATATTTTTAGTTTTTCCTGGAAACTTCATACTGTTCTTCATAGTGGCTGCACCAATTTACATTCCCACCAAAGTAAACACAGAGGGCTGTTTGAGAAGATGAAGCATATGACTAATGGATCGCTTCACATATCTCAGGAGAAACCAGGAATAAAGATGGGATTATTTAGTATATATTTGTGTATGGGCCTCTTGTTTATATCAGAGTGAGTGCTCTGATATACCCTGGAGACCCATAAGGTTTTTATATCAGCAGAAATGCTGCCAGTGTGAATTGAAAGGGACAGAGAAAGAACTGAAAAAATGCTGTTGGACTTTCAAAATTTTACAGGCAGTAAACAGACTAGTAGAACTACTCAGTTGCACACACATGCTACCCTTCATGAAAAAAGAAGGATGACTCAGAGGTCAGAGCTGAGGGCCCGTAGAACAAGGCCATGGGCCCAGAAGGTAGAGCCTCCCATCACGGAAGATTATTCTTAGGCCTTGAAACCTAATGGAGTTTGCCTTGTTAGATTTCAAAATTGCTTGGGAGTAGTGACCCCCTTTTGTTTCCTTTTATTTTCTTCCTTTCTGAATAGAAATATCTATATTAGTTATTCTGTGCCTGTGCTACTATCATACTTTCAGAGAAGATAAGTTGTTTTCTAGTTTCATGGATCCACAGAGGGAGAGGTATTTTGCCCCAGATGGCTTAAATTCAGAGACACATGCGTAGATAATTTCATTGATGAGATTTAGGGCTTTTGAGCTGATGAAACTTAGATGAGATTTTTAGACTTGAATTGATACTGTATATGCTATAATGGGCTGAGAGTACTGGGGCCCTTGCCTTCTTCTCATCACCTTCTCTGACTATGACTTCTTTACCCTCCTGCCTCCCCTTGTGATTGTGTTACATTGGAGAATAATCTCAAGATCCTTAAATTAATCATATCTGAAAAGGTCCCTTTGCCATGTAAGGTAAAATACCAACAAGTTCTGGTGACTAGGATGTGGACATTTTCAGAGGACTGTAATTCAGCTTATCACAAGTCCCAAACTGGAAACAACCCAAATGTCTATCAATAGATGAATGGATAAAAACAAAATTGTGATATTCTTCTCAGCAATTAAAAGGAATGAGCTATTGATATACATAACAATGTGGATGAACCTCAAATAGTTTTTTATTTTCAAAATAAGTCAGGAAAAATAGAGTACATACTATATAATACAATTTATATCAAAATCTGGAAAATGAAAACTCTAGTGACAGCAAATCAGTGATTATCTGTGGACGGGGAGGTAGGAGAGGAGTTGGGAGGGAGAGAGGGAGATATTACAAAAGGGCATGAGGAAACTTTGAGGGGTGATGTGTTCATTATGTTGATCATAGTGATGGTTTGTATACATATGTCAAAATCTATCACATTTAACACTTTGCACATGTACAGTTTTATGCCTCAGTAAAGCTATTAATAATAGAGAAATAAACACAATCTGTAAATTTATTGACTAGCTTTAGCCTAGAGGATTTGGCATCCTCTTATCTCTAGTTAGATAATATACATAAATATACATGTTATGGCTAAATTTCATATACCACACAAGTATCATATGGCAGATACCACTTTATCATCCTGTTCTCTAACATAGTCTTTTAAAAAGAGCTTTTTCTTTAAAAAGTCTTTAGTAAATAGAGATACAGTTGAATTCCCATTTTATCTGTATCCCCAAGGTCTTGTATTTTATATTGAGGAAATCAATAAATACTTTTCAAGGAAAGATAAAAATAGCAAAATTAGCACAGTGCATTCTAGTTTACAAGGTTATTTCAGTGTAAGGATGTTAGTTCTTTTATTTGACCCTTTGTGACTTTATTATAGATACAAACCCAACCAGATCTGGGGAAGTAGAATAAGGAAGTTGGATATAGATTCTGCTGGACTCGTCATTGGTTATGAGACTTGAAAAAGAGGGGCTGTGATCGTTGATTCCCAGATTTTTCAGCCTAGGTGTTTTGGGTAGTGATGATTTCATTCATTCATCACAGAGAAAGGAGTTGGGAGGGTATAAAAATAGCAATTAACATAAAGCAAGCCGAATTATAATTGAAGGAGGTAGGGGAAAGATGGTGATTAATCAGTTAAGTTCAGATATATGGGTTTTTATTAATTGGGATGCATACTTGGGGGATACAGGTATGAATGACATTTATCTCAGGTTGCTTTGGGTCTGTATGGCTCTACAGGTACTCATGCAAATAAACTGAAATACAAACAGGAGCTATGGGAAGCAATTCTTACTTGCATCGTACTTTCAGATCTTATTAGATGTTGCCTGAAAGGACCAGAGATCTATTCTCTCTTATGACTGTGCAGAGTATGAAAGGACCCCTCTTTGTGAGGGAGGTGACTTTTGCTATTGAGGCATTATAAAGAAAGAAAAATTGGCTCTTAGTTTTTCTTTTTATGACATGCCTTACCTAACCCATTCCCTAACAAAACACACATATACACAGATACATCGACTTGAGATCTCAGGCAAGCAAGGCTTGGCTTGGACTTATTACCTAGTCTGTCTTTTTTGTCTAGTAAAGTTTAGCGAAGCAGAATTGTACTAGGGGCGGGGCGGGCGCGCAGCCGTTAGCACGCGACCGTTAGCGCTCGAGCGCATGCGCGCCCAGTTAGCACGCGACTGTTAGCACCCGACTGTTAGTGCGTGACCCTTAGCGCGTGGTGGTTAGAGGTCCCGCTCCGCCAGCAGTCAGCCGCGCAGTGGTCCTCACCGCAGAGAGTGTGGTGAGAGGGGGAGGATCCCGGCCTTTTCCCTGGGGCCCTCCAGGCCTTCCGGCCTCGGGGTCAGCGGGTGAGCTGGGGAACCCGGGGACAGGCTGAGGGCTGTGTCCTGCAGAGCTCCAGAGCCCTTGCCACGGCTGCCCTTGCCGGGCCCAGACCTGGAAGCAGCAGCGAACGTCTCTCCCATCCCCACCTTTATGACCTAATGGCGGCGGCAGCCTCCATGGGTCGCAGTCCATGGAGGTCTCGGCGACTGGAGTATATGGACACTGCCATTAAGGTAACAGCTTCAACCAGCTTTAGTCTCTCTTCAGGTTTCAAAACTTGGTACCCCTAGGAGGTGGCCATAGGTCAGGGTTAAGTTGCAAGGACATTGCACATCATTACTTCAGGTCCACCTCTGTGGTCGGGGCTGTTGTCAAAGGGCAATTGTCGTGAGCAGCGAACTAACCTGACTGGTATTTGCTGCAACATGTATTCCTATCAATCCTATACAAATGGTTCTCTCCAGGTTAAGTGAAAAGCCCGAGGGCCAGCTGGGTCCTGGGCACCTGCTCCCTCAGTGTTGATGGTTGGGGCAGGGTCTGGGGACCTGGCCCTGAGGGTGCTGTCAGCTGAGATCTGCCGCTTCAGTGGGCCTGGGCACTGGCAGGAGGACCCAAACTGGACGAGTGCTCCTGGGCAGGGTAACCGGCCTGTGCCTGGAGCCCCTCCTCTTAGCCAGGGCCTGGACCTCGGAGGGCAAAAGTCAAGCCTTGGGACCTTGCCCTTTCTGGTCAGAAGAGAATAACATTTGTTTTGGTGGAGGTTTACAGGAATATGGTGACCTGACCTCAAGAACAAAGAATCTGACAAGAAGTTTACAACTACCAACCACGCCCCTCCCTCCCCTTTCCTATAAAAGGGCTTTGCTGAAAGCTTCCGGAAGTTTGGGGTTTTTAAGGCATGAGCCACCCATCTCCTTCCGTGGCCCTGCAACAAACCTTTCTCTCCAAACTCCAACATTTTGGTATTGTTTGGCCTCACTGTGCAACAGGCACACAGACTTACGTTCAGTAACAGAATCAAAATTCAAACAGTCGTTTCTTTAATTGTCCCTGGAGGGGACAATTTTGTTGCACCAGGGAATTATCTGTTTCTTGATGGTTTTATCTTCAGTTTTCTTACAGTTAGTGAACTGCAAATATCCCATCATTGACAAAGAATGCTCACCTAAAGTCACAAGGCAGTCTGGTGAAATGACAGTCTTTATGGTACAATGTCAACATCATGAATAAAATGCTTTCCCATTGTGGTAATGACTCAAATTCCTACTGGATGAAGTTGATAGTAGTTGTCTCTATAGTAGCCTGAGCTGGAATATTAGATCTCACTTGAATCAGCTTTAGAAAGTAAATTCCATAATAGAGAAAAATGCACGAGTCCCACTATGGAAAATCCATTGCGTTAATCTCAGTTCAATTAAAGGTATAAGACTACATCTGAGATGGAGTGAGAAATCAGGCTTGGTTGTAGAGTCCATTTTATAGGGAGAAATGATACCATGAGTTTTCTGTGCCTAGGTAAGAGGGAGGGTCAGAACAGTGAAACAGGAACCCAGAAGTGGGAAACACTGTTTATTTAGAGTTGTGTATTGTGATGTCATCAGTACATGGGGTCTAACACATAGTTATGCAGCCATTGTGAGCTACTGCTATTGTCAGCTTGTTGCTTGTGTGATGATACTTCTTAAATTTCTCTTATCTCATCCTTTTTTGGTGGTGGTGGGAGTGGGAGGAGAACCTCTTCTGAAAGAACCATTGTTATTATCTTGACTCTTGACCTCTTTTGTATCTCTTATAATATGGTGAAAAGACCATTATGGATTTTCAGAGTTCAAAAAATGTAGGTTTGAATTTTAGCTATACCACTTGGTAGTTGGCAAACTTGGCAAAGTTACCTAATTCTCTCTGGGTATTATTTTCCTCTTCTTCTAATACGTACATTACCTGTTGTTGTGAGCCTCAATTTAATTAACATTAAAATTTGTAATGCCTGTATCTTTGTGGCTGAGACATAGTACCCATTTAATAAAAGTTAGTTTCTTCTCCTCTCCACATCCCACACACCTTTAAATATAGTTACACCCTCAGGTGTCAGAGCAACTGCTTCAAAATCTGCTCAAAGTATTTTGGATTAAAATTGCCTGATGCTTACTGATGTATTTTCCACTACTTACAGTTTTTATTACAGCATGAATCATTCCTTGCATAGAGCTTATAGGTATCATTGGAATCCTTCAATTATTCACCTCTAATATGTTTTTTTGTTTTTATTTCATTTATTTTATTTTATTTTTATTGTATATATATAAATAACGTTTTTTAAATATTTTATACAGCAGGTTTTTATTAGTTATCCATTTTATACATATTAGTGTATACATGCAATCCCAATCTCCCAATTCATCACACCACCCCCCAACCCCCGCCACTTTTCCCCCTTGGTGTCCATACATTTGTTCTCTGCATTTGTGTCTCTGTTTCTGCCCTGCAAACCGGTTCATCTAAACCATTTTTCTGGGTTCACCATATATGCGTTAACATATGATATTTGTCTTTCTCCTTCTGACTTACTCCACTTTGTATGACAGTCTCTAGATCTATCCACGTCTCTACACATAACCCAATTTCGTTCCTTTTTATGGAACTGTATATATGTACCGCATCTTCTTTATCCATTCGTCTGTCGATGGGCATTTAGGTTGCTTCCATGACCTGGCTATTGTAAATAGTGCTGCAATGAATATTGGGGTGCATGTGTCTTTTTGAATTATAATTTTCTCTGGGTATATGCCCAGTAGTGGGATTGCTGGGTCATATGGTAATTCTATTTTTTGTTTTTTAAGGAACCTCCATACTGTTATCCATAGTGGCTTTATCAATTTACATTCCCACCAACAGTGCAAGAGGGTTCCCTTTTCTCCACACCCTCTTCAGCATTTGTCATTTGTAGATTTTCTGCTGATGCCCATTCTAACTGGTGTGAGGTGATACCTCATTGTAGTTTTGATTTGCATTTCTCTAATAATTAGTGATGTTGAGCAGCTTTTCATGTGCTTCTTCCTGGCCATCTGTATGTTTTCTTTGGAGAAATGTCCATTTAGGTCTTCTGCCCATTATTTGATTGGGTTGTTTGTTTCTTTAATATTGAGCTGCATGAGCTGTTTATATATTTTGGAAATTAATCCTTTGTCCGTTGATTCATTTGCAACTATTTTCTCCCATTCTGACGGTTGTCTTTTCGTCTTGTTTGTAGTTTCCTTTGCTTTGCAAAAGCTTTTAAGTTTCATTAGGTCCCATTTGTTTATTTTTGTTTTTATTTCCATTTCT
>NC_041219.1:32920819-32921890 GCF_002837175.3 Physeter macrocephalus | reverse complement strand
TTTTTTTTGTGGTACGTGGGCCTCTCACTGTTGTGGCCTCTCCCGTTGCGGAGCACAGGCTCCGGACGCACAGGCTCAGTGGCCACGGCTCACGGCCCAGCCGCTCCGTGGCATGTGGGATCTTCCCGGACCGGGGCACAAACCCATGTCCCCTGCATCGGCAGGCGGATTCTCAACCACTGTGCCACCAGGGAAGCCCGATTACTGTAGCTTTGTAGTATAGTCTGAAGTCAGGGAGTCTGATTCCTGCAGCTCCGGTTTTCTTTCTCAAGATTGCTTTGGCTATTTGGGGTCTTTTGTGTCTCCATACAAACTTTAAGATTTTTTTGTTCTACTTATGTAAAAAATGCCATTGGTAATTTGATAGGGATTGCATTGAATCTGTAGATTGCTTTGGGTAGTATAGTCATTTTCAGAGTATTGATTCTTCCAGTCAAAGAACATGGTATATCTGTCCATCTGTTTGTATCATCTTTAATTTCTTTCATCAGTGTCTTATAATTTTCTGCATACAGGTCTTTTGTCTCCCTAGGCAGGTTTATTCCTAAGTATTTTATTCTTTTTGTTGCAGTGGTAAATGGGAGTGCTTCCTTAACTTCTCTTTAAGATGTTTCATCATTATTGTATAGGAATGCAAGAGATTTCTGTGCATTAACTTGGTATCCTGCAACTTTACCAAATTCATTGATTAGCTCTAGTAGTTTTCCGGTGGCATCTATAAGATTCTCTATGTATAGTATCATGTCATCTGCAAACAGTGACAGTTTACTTCTTCTTTTGCAATTTCGTATTCCTTTTATGTCTTTTTCATCTCTGATTGCCGTGGCCAGGACTTCCAAAACTATGTTGAATAATAGTGGTAAAGTGGACATCCTTGTCTTGTTCCTAATGTTAGAGGAAATGCTTTTAGTTTTTCACCATTGAGAATGATGTTTGCTGTGGGTTGTCATATATGGCCTTTATTATGCTGATGTAACCTACCTCTATGCCCACTTTCTGGAGAGTTTTTATCATAAACGGGTGTTGAATTTTGTCAGAAGCTTTTTCTGCATCTATTGAGATGATCATATG
>NC_041219.1:32911260-32915107 GCF_002837175.3 Physeter macrocephalus | reverse complement strand
TCTTTGTCTGGTTTTGGTATCAGGGTGATGGTGGCCTCATAGAATGAGTTTGGGAGTGTTCCTTCCTCTGCAGTTGTTTGGAAGAGTTTGAGAAGGATGGGTGTTAGCGCTTCTCTAAATGTTTGATAGAATTCACCTGTGAAGCCATCTGGTCCTGGACTTTTGTTTGTTGGAAGATTTTAAATCCCAGTTTCAATTTCATTACTTGTGGTTGGTCTGTTCATATTTTGTATTTCTTCCTGGTTCAGTCCTGGAAGGTTATACCATTGTAAAAATTTGTCCATTTCTTCCATGTTGTCCATTTTATTGGCAGAGTTGCTTGTAGTAGTCTCTTAGGATGCTTTGTATTTCTGTGGGGTCTGTTGTTTTGACCTTTTCTTCCAGGTTGTCCATTTTATTGGCATAGAGTTGGTTGTAGTAATCTCTCATGATCCTTTGTATTTCTGCAGTGTCAGTTGTTACTTCTCCTTTTTCATTTCTAATTCTATTGATTTGAGTTTTCTCCCTTTTTTTCTTGAGGAGTCTGACTAATTGTTTATCAATTTTGTTTATCTTCTCAAAGTACCAGGTTTTAGTTTTATTGATCTTTGTTATTGTTTTCTTTGTTTCTATTTCATTTATTTCTGCTCTGATCTTTATGATAATTTACATTGTTTTTCTTTTCTTTTCTTTTCTTTTTTTTTTTTTTTTGTGGTACGCTGCCTCTCACTGTTGTGGCCTCTCCCATCGCAGAGCACAGGCTCCGGACACAAAGGCTCAGCGCCGTGGCTCATGGGTCCAGCCGCTCCGCGGCATGTGAGTTCTTTCTGGACCGGGGCACGAACCCGCGTCCCCTGCATCGGCAGGCAGACTCTCAACCACTGTGCCACCAGGGAAGCCCCAAACCCTACATTGTTTTAAGCCACCTAATTTGTGGTAATTTTTGTCAGCAGCAAAGTAAAGTAGTACCAGATCTACATGGTGCCTGCTGAGAAAAATTTAAGCCTGTATTAGCCCTCAATACAATGTTAAATAAGAACAATATGTGTTTAGTTATTTGCTCTTAATGCTTTATTCGTGACTTGAGGTCATTAAAGAGAGACTTCCATGCTGATGTGGTCTGTCATTTCCAACCCCTTTTCACCATCTTTATTATGAAACCTTCTAGATAGCAAAGCTGCTGTTGTCAAATTTCCGATTTTTCTTATGAGTCCCACTCAATTGAATCTAGCCTGCAAGCATCATTTTATGATAGAGACAGCTTGTCCAATTTTGACAGCTGCAAGAAAATGGGTGCTGAAAGATTCAGACCCCCATGTTAACCTTTACATCACTCACGGAAATTTTGATAAGTGACAGTCTGTCTCAGTGATTGCCCATTCAGCTCATAGTTCTTCAGGTGAATGAATCATAGCTGTATGTGGGTTCTCTTTTGAAAGTTTTCCCACACATTCACAGAATTCCTGAGTCAGTGTGATAAGGACATTTAAATAACAAATAACTACAGTTTTTCTTTAACAATGTAATTATGATAACTCTAAAGCAAGAAAGTGTCTGAGAGCTGGTAGGTGGAGAGTCAAATGGCTACTGCTGCCTACCTAGTTGTCACATAATTTTTTCTGCTTCTGTAATTCTAGTTCCCTGGTGCCCTTCCTTCCTTTACAATAATGTATGCTCTGTAAGCTTCACCATTTTGCCACTCACACATCACCTTTTATTGTAGATTAAAAGCAAAGGAAATTTCCTTTTCATTTACCCAGAAACCAGAGTTTATTAAATATTATATGTGTTAGAATTATAGTGTATACTTTTTGGAGGGTCAAAAACTTGATTATTTTTTATAGTTATGTTTTATTAAATAGAAGATTTCTGTTTGTGTGTTACCTTTTATGACTTTTCCATCTAAAATACTGCAGTGAATATTACTTTACCTTTTGGGTGACATTTGATTGATGCTGCTAAAATAGTAACTTGTTTAAATTCTTTAGTATTTGGGAGATAATTTTATGATTCCTGATGATTGGATGATGTAGCTCAGAATGAAGTCAACTGCAGTTGTCATGCTGATCCTTGGGTGTAACAGTAGCAACTTATGAGGCTGAATGACACAAAAAGGCCAGAGGCTGGGCCTTCACAATTAGGTTTTCTACCTCTGTGACAAGCAAAAGAGAGCAATCTTTGTTTTACAACACTCAAGAGTCGATGAAGTTCTAGTCATGGTCTCTTCTGGTTAGGTTTATATTAATCTGGTAATATTACCACAGATTTAGTGGATTAAAGAAAAAATTTATTATCTTACAGTTTTTGTGTCTTAGGAATCCAAGCCTGGGTCCTCTGCTTTAGGGTCCTCTGCTTTAGGGTCTCTCACAAGGCTGTAATCAAGGTGTCAGCCAGGACTGGAGTCTCATCTCTGACTCGAATGGGGAAGGATCCACTTCCAAAGTGTGCATGTTTGTTGGCAGGATTTGGCTCCTTGTGGTTTGTCAGCTGAGAGTGTGAGTTCCTTGCTGGCTGCCCCCAGTTCCTTGACTAAGGGGCTCAGGTTGGAGGCTTCTCTCAGTTTCTTGCCACATGGGCCTATTCATAGGACAGGTTACTTCATCAAAGCCAGAAAGGGAGAGTATCAAAAGAGAGAATCTGCTACCAAAAGAGAAGTTACAGTCTTATGTAACATAACCTGAGAGGTGACATCCTACCACCTTTGCCATATTCTGTTGGTCAGAAGCAAATCATAGGTCATGCCTTTACTCAAGGGAATGGGATTACACAAGGGCATGAATACCACAAGGAAGGGTTAATTGGGGGTCATCTTAGAGTCTGTTTGCCACAGATCCCCAACACAGAAGGAAATTATAGGGGATTACTGAATATTCCATTTTGTAACTTACCCAAGAGTATTCATGAGTAAGAATTGACACTATATTTAGGCAAGTTATATAACAACATATGAAAAGGAATAATAATGTTAACCATACCTGATATGTGGTGGGGACACAATGAATGTTTGATGAATAAAACTTATGGTATACTTGCAAATCCATTTATACATAAAGAGCTTTCACTGACATTCTTTTACTTCTTCCTCTCAACAGCTCTGTGAGGGAGATAAGGCAGGCATTCATATGTTAGAGAAGTAGAAAATCATGGTTACAATACTAGTTACTATTAAAGTTAGGATCCAAATATCGTGCCCTTTCTTCCAACATTTTTCCCCTGGGTTATTTGGAAATGTGAGGAGGTTGCCATGATGTTCCAGTGGACTCCAGCCAGGCTGGACTTCTCAAGCCCTTTCTGCCATAGCAGTTACACTTCTGTCTTTTAGTTTTAGTCAGTATTACAAGTTTTAAAGGATATGATTACAAGTGTCAAATAAGACACAGACATAGAGAATGGACTTGAGGACACGGGGAGGGGGAAGGGTAAGCTGGGACGAAGTGAGAGAGTGACATGGACTTATATATACTACCAAATGTAAAATAGATAGCTAGTGGGAAGCAGCTGCCTAGCACAGGGAGATCAGCTCCGTGCTTTGTGACCACCTACAGGGGTGGGATAGGGAGGGTGGGAGAGAGACAAAAGAGGGAGGAGATATGGGGATATATGTATATGTATAACTGATTCACTTTGTTAGAAAGCAGAAACTAACACACCATTGTAAAGCAATTATACTCCAATAAAGATGTTAAAAAAAGTCAAATATTTCTATAAAATTTATTGTTATTAAAAACGGCAGTCTCCTGCACATCTTTCTCTCATCCTCCCACCACTTTCATCTTATTTTTTTGAATTTTAGAATTTTATTTATTTTTTTTGTACAGCAGGTTCTTTTTAGTTATCCATTTTATACATATTAGTGTATATATGTCAA
>NC_041219.1:32908380-32911250 GCF_002837175.3 Physeter macrocephalus | reverse complement strand
CCATATGTTTGTTCTCTGCATCTGTGTCTCCATTTCTGCCCTGCAAACCAGTTCACCTGTACCATTTTTCTAGGTTCCATATATATGCGTTAATATACGATATTTGTTTTTGTGACTTACTTCACTCTATATGACAGTCTCTAGATCCATCCACGTCTCTACAAATGACCCAATTTCGTTCCTTTTTATAGCTGGGTAATATTCCATTGTATATATGTACCACATCTTCTTTATGCATTCGTCTGTCGATAGGCATTTAGGTTGTTTCCATGACCTGGCTATTGTAAATAGTGGTACAGTGAACATTGGGATGCATGTGTCTCTTTGTATTATGGTTTTCGCTGGATATATGTTCAGTATTGGATTGCTGGGTCATATGGTAATTTTTTTTTTCTTTCTTTGTGGTATGCGGGCCTCTCACTGTTGTGGCCTATCCCGTTGTGGAGCACAGGCTCCGGAAGCACAGGCTCAGCGGCCATGGCTCACGGGCCCAGCCGCTCCACAACATGTGGGATCTTCCTGGACCGGGGCATGAACCCGTGTCCCCTGCATTGGCAGGTGGACTCACAACAACTGCGCCACCAGGGAAGCTCTATTTTCTGTTTTTTAAGGAACCTCCATACTGTTCTCCATAGTGGCTTTATCAATTTACATTCCCACCAACAGTGCAAGAGGGTTTTCCCTTTTCTCCACACCCTCTCCAGCATTTGCCATTTGTAGATTTTCTGCTGATGGCCATTCTAACTGGTGTGAGGTGATACCTCATTGTAGTTTTGATTTGCATTTCTCTAATATTAGTGATGTTGAGCAGCTTTTCATGTGCTTCTTGGCCATCTGTATTTCTTCATTAGAGAAATGTCTATTTAGGTCTTCTGCCCATATTTGATTGGGTTGTTTGTTTCTTTAATATTGAGCTGCATGAGCTGTTTATATATTTTGGAGATTAATCCTTTGTCCATTGATTCATTTGCAAATATTTTCTCCCATTCTGAGGGTTGTCTTTTCCTCTTGTTTGCAGTTTCCTTTGCTTTGCAAAAGCTGTTACGTTTCATTAGGTCCATTTCTTTATTTTTGTTTTAATTTCCATTACTGTAGGTTGTGGATCAAAAAAGATCTTGCTGTGATTTATGTCAAAGGTTGTTTTTCCTATGTTTTCCTCTAAGACTTTTATAGTATCCAGTCTTACATTTAGGTCTTTAATCCATTTCGAGTTTATTTTTCTGTATGGTGTTAGGGAGTGTTCTAATTTCATTCTTTTACATGTAGCTGTCCAATTTTCCCAGCACCACTTATTGAAGAGACTGTCTTTTCTCCATTGTATATCCTTGCCTCCTTTGTCATAAGATTAGTGAACCATAGGTGTGTGGGTTTATCTCTGGGCTTTCTATCCTGTTCCATTGATCTATATTTCTGTTTTTGTGCCAGTACCATATTCTCTTCATTACTATAGCTTTGTAGTATAGTCTGAAGTCAGGGAGTCTGATTCCTCCAGCTCCAGTTTTTTCCCTCAAGACTACTTTGGCTATTCGGGGTCTTTTGTGTCTCCATAGAAATTTTAAGATTTCTTGTTTTAGTTATGTAAAAAATGCCATTGGTAATTTGATAGGGATTGCATTGAATCTGTAGATTGCTTTGGGTAGTATAGTCATTTTCACAGTATTGATTCTTCCATTCAAAGAACATGGTATATCTGTCCATCTGTTTGTATCCTCTTTAATTTCTTTCATCAGTGTCTTATAGTTTTCTGCATACACGTCTTTTGTCTCCCTAGGTAAGTTTATTCCAAGGTGTTTTATTCTTTTTGTTGCAAAGGTAAATGGGAGTGTTTCCTTAATTTCTCCTTAAGATTTTTCATCATTAGTGTATAGGAATGCAAGAGATTTCTGTGCATTAACTTTGTATCCTGAAACTTTACCAAATTCATTGATTAGCTCTAGTAGTTTTCTGGTAGCATCTTTAGGATTCTCTATGTATAGTATCATGTCATCTGCAAACAATGACAGTTTACTTCTTCTTTTGCAATTTCATATTCCTTTTATTTCTTTTTCATCTCTGATTGCCGTGGCCAGGACTTCCAATACTATGTTGAATAATAGTGGTGAAGTGGACATCCTTGTCTTGTTCCTGACCTTAGAGGAAATGCTTTCAGGTTTTTACCATTGAGAATGATGTTTGCTGTGGGTTTGTCATATATGACCTTTATTATGTTGAGGTAGCTTAGCTCTATGCCTTCTTGCTGGAGAGTTTTTATCATAAATGGGTGTTGAACTTTGTCAAAAGTTTTTTCTGCATCTATTGATATGATCATATGGTTTTTATTCTTCAATTTGTTAATATGGTGTATCACATTGATTGATTTGCATATATTGAAGAATCCTTGCGTCCCTGAGATAAATCCCACTCGATCATGGCGTATGACCCTTTTAACATGTTGTTCGATTCTGTTTCCTAGTATTTTGTTGAGGATTTTTGCATCTATGTTCATCAGTGATATTGGTCTGTAATTTTCTTTTCTTGTAGTGCGTTTTTCTGGTTTTGGTATCAGGGTGATGGAGGCCTCATAGAATGAGTTTGGGAGTGTTCCTTCCTCTGCAATTGTTTGGAAGAGTTTGAGAAGGATGGGTGTTAGCTCTTCTCTAAATGTTTGGTAGAATTCACCTGTGAAGCCCTCTGGTCCTGGACTTTTGTTTGTTGGAAGATTTTAAATTCACAGTTTCAATTTCATTACTTGTGGTTGGTCTGTTCATATTTTGTATTTCTTCCTGGTTCAGTCCTGGAAGGTTATACCATTGTAAGAATTTGTCCATTTCTTCCAGGTTGTCCATTTTATTTTATTTTATTTTATTTTATTTTATTTTATTTTTTTTTTG
>NC_041219.1:32905821-32907935 GCF_002837175.3 Physeter macrocephalus | reverse complement strand
TGTATTTCTGCAGTGTCTGTTGTAACTTCTTTTTCATTTCTAATTTTATTGACTTTAGTCCTCTCCCTCTTTCTCTTGATGAGTCTGGCTAATGGTTTATCAATTTTGTTTATCTTCTCAAAGAACCAGCTTTTAGTTTTATTGATCTTTGTTATTGTTTTCTTTGTTTTTATTTCATTTATTTCTGCTCTGTTATTTATGATTTCTGTTCTTCTACTAACTTTGGGTTTTGTTTGTTCTTCTTTCTCTAGTTCCTTTAGGTGTAAGTTAAGATTGTTTATTTGAGAGTTTTCTTGTTTCTTCAGGTAAGCTTGTATTGCTATAAACGTCCCTCTTAGAACTGGTTTTGATGCATCCCATCGGTTTTGGTTCGCCGTATTTTCGTTTTCATTTGTCTCTAGGTATCTTTTTATTTCCTCTCTGATTTCTTTAGTGATCTCATGGTTATTTAGTAGTATAGTGTTTAGCCTCCATGTGTTTGTGTTTTTTATGTTTTTTTCCTCTGTAAATTGATTTCTAATCTCATAGTGTTGTGGTCAGAAAAGATGCTTCATATGATTTCAGTTTTCCTAAAGTTACTGAGGCTTGATTTGCGACCCAAGATGTGATCTATCCTGGAGAATATTCCATGTGCACTTGAGAAGAAAGTGTAATCTGCTGGTTTTGGATGGAATGTCCTATAAATATCAATTAAATCTCTCTGGTCTATTGTGTCTTTTTTTTTTTTTTTTGCGGTACGCGGGCCTCTCCCATTATGGAGCACAGGCTCCGGATGCGCAGGCTCAGCGGCCATGCCTCACGGGCCTAGCCGCTCTGCGGAATGTGGGATCTTCCCGGACCAGGGCACGGACCCGTGTCCCCTGCATCGGCAGGCAGACTCTCAACCACTGCGCCACCAGGGAAGCCCTATTGTGTCATTTAAAGCTTGTGTTTCCTTATTAATTTTCTGTTTGGATCATCTGTCCATTGGTGTAAGTGACGTGTTAAAATCCCTTAATATTTTTGTGTTACTGTCAATTTCCTCTTTTATAGCTGTTAGAAGTTGCCTTATGTATTGAGGTGCTCCTATGTTGGGTGCATATATATTTATAATTGTTCTATCTTCTTCTTGGATTGATCCCTTGATCATTATGTAGTGTCATTCCTTGTCTCTTGTAACATTCTTTATTTTAAAGTGTATTTTTTCTGATATGAGTATTGCTATTCCAACTTTCTTTTGATTTCTATTTGCATAGAATATCTTTTCTTAATCTCTCACTTTCAGTCTGTATGTGTCCCTAGGTCTGAAGTGGGTCTCTTGTAGACAACATATATATGGGTCTTGTTTTTTCCTGTGTTTTTGGATGGAGCATTTAATGTATTCACGTTTAAGGTAATTATCAATATGTATGTTCCTGTTACCATTTTCTTAATTGTTATGGGTTTGTTTTTGTAGGTCCTTTTCTTCTCTTGTGTTTCCCACTTAGAGAAGTTCCTTTAGCATTTGTTTATAGAGCTGGTTTGGTGGTGCTGAATTCTCTTAGCTTTTGCTTGTCTGTAAAGCTTTTGATTTCTCCATCTAATCTGAATGAGATCCTTGCTGGGTAGAGTGATCTTGCTTGTAGGTTCTTCCCTTTCATCACTTTAAATATATCATTCCACTCCCTTCTGGCTTGTAGAGTTTCTGCTGAGAAATAAGCTGTTAACCTATGGGAGTTCCCTTGTATATTATTTGTTGTTTTTCCCTTATTGATTTCAATAATTTTTCTTTGTCTTTAATTCTTATCATTTTGATTACTATGTGTCTTGGCATGTTTCTCCTTGGGTTTATCCTGCCTGGGAGTCTCTGCACTTCCTGGACTTGGATGGCTATTTCCTTTCCCATGTTGGGGAAGTTTTCGACTATAATCTCTTCAGATATTTTCTTGGGTCCTTTCTCTCTCTCTCTTCTCCTTGTGGGACCCCTATAATGCAAATGTTGTTGTGTTTCATGTTGTCCCAGAAGTCCCTTAGGCTGTCTTCATGTCTTTTCATTCTTTTTTCTTTATTCTGTTCTGTGGCAGTGAATTCCACCATTCTGTCTTCCAGGTCACTTATCCGTTCTTCTGCCTCAGTTATTCTGCTATTGATTACTT
>NC_041219.1:32905323-32905756 GCF_002837175.3 Physeter macrocephalus | reverse complement strand
AGTGTTTCTCCTTGGGTTTATCCTGTATGGGACTCTCTGTGCTTCCTGGACTTGGTTGACTATTTCCTTTTCCATGTTGGGGAAGTTTTCTACTATAATCTCTTCAGATATTTTCTTGGGTCCTTTCTCTCTCTCTCTTCTCCTTGTGGGACCCCTATAATGCAAATGTTGTTGTGTTTCATGTTGTCCCAGAAGTCCCTTAGGCTGTCTTCATGTCTTTTCATTCTTTTTTCTTTATTCTGTTCTGTGGCAGTGAATTCCACCATTCTGTCTTCCAGGTCACTTATCCGTTCTTCTGCCTCAGTTATTCTGCTATTGATTACTTCTAGTGTGGTTTTCATTTCAGTTATTGCATTGTTCATCTCTGTTTGTTTGTTCTTTAATTCTTCTAGGTGTTTCTTCTTTAATTCTTCTAGGTCTTTGTTAAACATTT
>NC_041219.1:32884074-32905000 GCF_002837175.3 Physeter macrocephalus | reverse complement strand
TTCTGGGTTTTATCTTGTTCCTTCATCTGGTACATAGCCCTCTGCCTTTTCGTCTTGTGTATTTTTCTGTGAAGGTGGTTTTTGTTCCACAGGCTGCAGGATTGTAGTTCTTCTTGCTTCTGCTGTCTGCCCTCTGGTGGATGAAGCTGTCTAAGAGGCTTGTGTAAGTTTCCTGATGGGAGGAACTGGTGGTGGGTAGAGCTGACTGT
The DNA here is from genome assembly GCF_002837175.3 of Physeter macrocephalus. Taxonomy (NCBI): domain Eukaryota; kingdom Metazoa; phylum Chordata; class Mammalia; order Artiodactyla; family Physeteridae; genus Physeter; species Physeter macrocephalus. The sequence continues at coordinate 32,904,791 of NC_041219.1, read as the reverse complement.
TGCTCTGGTGGGCAGAGCTCAGTGAAACTTTAATCTGCTTGTCCGCTGATGGATGGGGCTGGGTTCCCTCCCTGTTGGTTGTTTGGCCTGAGGTGACCCAACACTGGAGCCTACCCGGCTCTTTGGTGGGGCTAATGGTGGACTCCAGGAGGGCTCATGCCAAGGAGTACTTCCCAGAACTTCTGCTGCCAGTGTCCTTGTCCTCACGGTGAGCCACAGCCACCCCCCTGCCTCTGCAGGAGACCCTCCAACACTAGCAGGTAGGTCTGGTTCAGTCTCCTGTGGGGTCACTGCTCCTTCCCCTGGGTCCTGATGCACACAGTAGTTTGTGTGTGCCCTCCAAGAATGGAGTCTCTGTTTCCCCCAGTCCTGTCAAAGTCCTGCAATGAAATCCCTTGTAGCCTTCAAAGTCTGATTCTCTACGAATTCCTCCTCCTGTTGCCAGACCCCCAGATTTGGAAGCCTGAAGTGGGGCTCAGAACCTTTACTCCAGTGGGTGGACTTCTATGGTGTAATTATATTTCAGTTTGTGAGTCACCCACCCAGCAGTTATGGGAATTGATTTTATTGTGATTGCGCCCCTCCTACCATCTCATTGTGGCTTCTCCTTTGTCTTTGGCTGTGGGGTATCTTTTTTGGTGAGTTCCAGTGTCTTCCTGTCAATGATTATTCAGCAGTTCATTGTGATTCTGGTGCTCTCGCAAGAGGGAGTGAGCGCACGTCATTCTACTCTGCCATCTTGAACCAATCCACTTTCATTTGTTTTATTTGAATATCTTACTATTTATCTTTTTGTTCTAACCTGTTTGTTTTGCTACTTAGCTTTTCAGTTTTAGATAGTATCCGTTGACTTACTGCTATGGAATGTGAGGATTCATCTCCCTCCCTACACACCACACAAGCAGACATATGTATGTACACATGTGTCCCATTACTATCTCTCCAATACATTAATTGCATAATTTGAGTAAGATCAGTCTTCTCCATTTACTTGATTATGTTTGTTGACAAACACTGTAGTGTTTACTGACCTATATATTAAAATCTGATTCCTTTTCCAATTTTTTGTTTTCCCTCTAGTAAATAATTGTCTTTTTTTCATTGTGATTAATTTTCTATGTATATATAGTCAATACAAGTCTAAGCTCATGTCTTCTCAACATATGTAGATCTTTCAGGTATTTTATACATCTTATATCTCTGAAGAATGTCACCCAAGCCTTTCTATTTGCTCAAATCTGGACTGTTCACCTTCTACTCCTTCTGCATAGGTATCAGCCTCAGAGCTCTCTTCACCATCGACTGTCCAGGGAATCCTCTCACCTCTCTCCTGTGTTAGATTCCTTCTTTCTATATCTCATGCCTTCTCTTGTTTTGATGGAGCATATTTCCAATAATTTCCTGAAAATGTCTTTAATCTGTCCTCACCCCTGATTGATATTTAGACTGGGTATACAATTCTAGAGTTGGAAATAAATTTTCTTGAGAAATTTAAAGCAGTTATCACATTGTCTACTAGATACCACTGTGAGCTTTCCTTTAGGTTGATCCAATTGAGCTGTTTTGTTGGGGAAACTTTGCTGTCAGTATCTTTAGTTCTTTTCTCTTGAGATAGACATAAATCCTAGAAGATCGCTCTTTGAAGATCCTAATGGGAAGTTCTTAGGACCACTTAGGGTTCAGGGATGTCAGCATTCAGTATGCCTGTGTTTTCTTATCACTTTATTGTCGGTTTGTTATCCTACCCTAAACTGTGACTGGTTTAGACAATTATTTTACTCTCCCTAGAGAATAAACTTTCAGTCTTTTGCAAGATTGAGGGAGAGGGAGTCATAAGGCTATAAAGAGTGGGGATAGCATATGGAAATCTGACTGCTGTTTAAATATACTTTCAGATAGTACTTCAGTTTTTGCCTTTTTCTTCACCTCTTCTTCTAGACATATCTGGTATGAAATTCATGAGACTTTTGTGGTATCATAGTGTTGATTCTTCATTTTTCCTTTGACCTGCTTTGAATTGTTTTTTCAAGTCTGTTTAGTCATTCATCATGTATCTACTTTACAGCTTCCAGAATTTTGTTACTCTAGTTTCCTCTCTTGTTCTGCTTATCTTTGTGTTCGTGCTATTACAAATACATTTCTGTCATTTGAATGGCATTTTGGGAGGAAGGGAAAGTAGGGGTGTGTGTGTGTGTATTTCAGTCTGCCATTTTTCTGTCAAGTCCTGAAAATGTCCTCTAATTTGAAGGGATATCAGAGATGTAGTACCCTTCTAGAGATTTAACTGGAGAGCTACCAGAAAGCTTTTTATTTCCCAGTTTCTTGGCCTGGCTTAGGAATGCCAGTTCTAAGCTGGAGAACCTCATTTCCTGATGAGAGGAAGCAGAATGGGAATATAATTTTGCTTTATTTAGAAATGGGCACAGTTTCTGTTAAAATATATATTTTTTAATATATTTATTTATATTTATATATTAGTACCTATTGTATGCCCAGTAACAGGGAAGCAAGTGTAGAAATGTTGAAGTGTATTGTCTTGGGTAAGTTAGTTCTCCCTGGGGAAACTCATCTCATTCTATTTTTAATCTAAGCCAGAATACTATGCTTGTTCCACTTGAGCATCTCAATCATCCCTCCTTACTGCCTTCTCAGTAACTATGCAGGGGAAAAATGCCTCCATCTGCCTGTGGAGAGAGGAAGCCAAATGATCTCTCCCACATTATCCCATAGAGGACTTTCCTTACTGTTTTATGCATCCCAGCCTCCAACCCACCTGTCAGAGAATTGTGCTGATTATGTTCATATTTTCTGTTCTTATTTACACATCTGTTTTGATATTATTTAACTTCTATTTAGGAACAAGTTATAAACTTTGGGTCTATAACAAAGTCAAGCTTGAAATGAACTTCTAAAGGCCCAAATTGTATCACTGTTTTTTTAGTAATCATATTATTCTTTTTGAATCACTGTCCCTTATAATTTATATGTTAATATAAATATGCCAAATATAATGGCTCTTATACAGAGATTGATCACAGAAATAATAATACATAATACCTTATGCCCAAAACCAGCTTAGAAATATTTCTGTTTTAGATTTCCTATTCAATTTATCAAACTTTTTTGGTGTGCTTATACTACGCCAGGCTTTGTTAGTTACTGGGGATGCAAAGATGTGGCCTCATGGACCTTAAGAATAGTGAGGAGACCCATCTGTAAAGGAATCGTTTTAAGACAGGATTGTGAGATAAATATACAAATACACCTTGGAAGTAGAGTACCAAACAGGGAATCTTCCAGGGGAGGAGAGTAGAGTTCAGAATGATTTCACAAAGATGGTGACTGAGCTGAGTTTAAATGAAGAGGAGGATTTTGACATGTGAACAAGGAGGGAGGGGTGGGCAGAGCACATGTAAAGACATGAGGCATGAAACAGAATATGTTTCGGGAATACTGAAGCATAAATGGGGATACCCTAACACATAGTGGATACCAGTCGAAATACACAAACATTTTGAGAAGAGCAGTGGGTGCCAGTTAGTTAATTCAGTTTATTTTTAAAAGATCCTAATACTTTGAACACATTATACATGTTGTTAAATTTACTATTACAAATAATCAACTGTAATCTTACACGTCAAAGCATCTGTTAGCTTTTGTTATATAATATACTGCCATAAACTTCATAGCCTAAAACAACAACCATTTTTAAGCTTACTATCTGCAGTTTGTCCCTTAGGCTGGGATCAGCTGGGTAGTTCTTCTGGTGTGGGCTGGATTGAATGATGATCTTGGCTGGCCTTGTTTATGTGACTGTAGCCAACTGGTATATCAGCTGGGGCTGCCAAATTAGTGATGGCCTCAGATGAGTAGGGATGCCTGCAGTCACTCTCATATCTTGTGCCCTCCAGCAGGTTAGCCAGGGATGGCTCATATTGCAGTCTCAGGTCTTGAGGGTGAGGATGAGTTAAAGCCTTCACGAGACCTGGAACTAACACAAGATTGCTTTCAGCATAGATTTTGGCCGAAACATGTTCCAAGGCTAACCCACACTCAAGGGGTAGAGAAATAGATTCCACCTGTTGATGACAGTAGCTCCAAAGAACTGTGACCACTTTTGTAACCTACCACAGCCTATCAGTAAATTTGTTAAGATAGTGGACATCTATGGCCTTTGTCTGTAGAGTCATAGGAACTTCTCACAACCCTATCTCCCACTCCCTTGGAATCATCAGCCTCTATACCTGACTTAGGATGACCAACCAGCCTGGTTTGCCCTTGGACTGTTCAGGTTTTAGCACAGAAAGTTCTGTGTCCCCGGAAACCCCTTAGCTCCAAATAAACCAGGACATTTGGTCACCTTATACCTCTTCAACAATGGTAAATTTCAGATTGGCCTAATTCACGTCAGGCCAATCAGAATTATTTTCAGAACGTTGGAATTGAGAGAGAGAGAGAGAGAGAGAGAGAGAGAGAGAGAGAGAGAGAGAGAGAATCCGTGTTTCTTTCTGATCCCTGAAGAAACTTTGAGATGTAAAACTTAAAACTTTGTTGGTTATTTGTTGGTTATGTTTTTTATGTTTTGGAGAAAGACAATGAACCATAAGAGAGAATGAATCTAAACTGCAAAAAGCAGCAGCAGCATTTCTGTTGAATTCATTGTTACTGAGGCTCGTCTGCATCCTGTTGCTTAATCCTTCCCTGGATTCTGAGAGATAAGTTCTGGTTTATGATTAAGCTAGTTTTAGTTAGATTTCTGTCACTTGCAACCCCAAAATGTCCTCTGTTGGTGTTTGGAAGTGGGGGTATAACTGAAAGGTCCTGAAATATGGAATAGGCAAAGTGGGTCAGGAGCCGGGTTAGGATGCCTGTGTCCCAGGTTGAGAAACTAACGGTTCTTGAAATGTGGTAACAAAGTTCAACTGTAATAGATTGTTTCTTAGGACTGAGACCACATACTAACGAAAGCTGAATTTTGTAGGAAATACTCAGAACAGTAGAGTCTTTAGGTTTCTTGCATTCCTCATAGATATTGTAAGTAAGAGATAAGTACCAGTTTAGCAGATAGGGAATAGAAGATTGCTCTGTAGTCATTAAGTGAAGCTCTTACTGCTTCAAGCCAATGATCTGAGACTGTGAAGGGCAGGTTTTACTGAACTGCAGAAGATAAATTCTCTAGCATACTCCGAAGTTAGTTTCTGATTAAGAGCTGTGGATCCTGGCAATTAGAATAGCAATATCTCAGAAATACCAGGAATATCAGGACATTGGGGTCCTCTAAGTTCATTTTAAGCACTTTGTTGAAGGTACTCTGCCTGATCATGGGGTTCTTCCTTTTGTGAAATGTCCCTCTTGGAGGAGGGACAACACAATAGAAAAATTACAACATTAAAAGGTCTAGCATCTAACAGTATTTTAACATTTAAAAGTATCTTCTGTACAAACTTTGGTAAACTCAAAATACATTAAAAAATTAAGCACGAATTACTTAGTCAGAAGGCTTAACCCTCTAAGCTCAAAATAATTCTGTTATATCAATTTCTTATTTACTAAAGATTGGGGGAAAAAACCCTTTGAGTTTTATTTTAAGGCAGCTAAATTAATAATCCATATTTAAAAGGTGCTTTCAGGGTTAGAATAATCATATGCAGGAAAATGCAAACAGCTTATTTTAAATATGCTTGAAGGAGAAGATTTCACTGAATTAAATCTTCAGGTTACATTTATCAGCGCCTACACCTGTTTGTTGAAATTAAAATGGAATAATTTTGTCAAAATTCTTTCATTTTACTATTTTATGTTTCATTACTTGCATTGTTGCATATACATTCTCTTCCCGAAAGCATAAAATCTTTAGCTAGTCTTACCAATTATTTACAATTTGCATCTTTTAAAAAGTAAAGGGATTTGACCAGAAGTTATAGGATATTTAAAACTGCAATACAAGAAGGACCCATCCTTCAATGTTTATCAAGGCTATTACTTCCATTCTGTCAGTCACCATTTATTGTTCAACCACTGTGCTTCATTTTGAAATGTTATCACCGTCACGTATTACTTAAAGGCTTCTTGATTGCTGGGCTAAGGACTCAGAGGCTGAAAAGGCATATTTTTTACTCTCCAGGATTTTATAGTTTAAGAAAGGCAACACTGAAGAAACAGAGAAGAGCAAAACTGGATGAATACATGAATTAAATAAATAACTAAAATGTTTATCAAAAGAATCAGTTGTTTCAGAGGTAGATTCTTGGGTACTTCAGTTTTAGAAAGAAAAAAATATATGGGATGGTTACCTCTCTTCTATTAATGAGAGAAGGGGCAGAATTTGAAGATTGTGTATATATGTTATGCGTGTGTATGTGTGTGCACTCATGTGTGTCCATGGTGAAGGGGGGACATTGATGCGTTTCCAAGTATAGGATGAAACTTGGAGGAAACACCAGCACATTGCCTCTGTTGAATAAATTTGAATGAATGAACAAATGAGTGAATGAATAAACTTTGAAGGACAAACAAGTCTGCTTCAGACAGTAAAAAGAACACACAAAGGTAGTAGTGGAAAAACCAAACTATATAAGATAGCCCAGTGTATTCTGATAAAATGCTTCCGGGCAGAGAATGCATATCTGGGGATCTATTGAATAGTGGGAAACCATCTTAAGGCCTTAAAGCAAGAAATAGAAGATCATTTATTATACAGGCATATCTCATTTTATTGCACTTCACTTTATTGTACTTTGCAGATACTGCCTTTTTTACAAGTTGAAGGTTTGTGATTACCCTGCATTGAGCAAGTCTGTTGGTGCCATTTTTCCAACAACACTTGCTCACTTTGTGTCTCCGTGTCTCATTTTGGTAATTCTCACAAAATTTCAAACCCTCCACCAGCAAAAAGACTACAGATCGTTGAAGGCTCAGATGATAGTTAGCATTTTTTTTTTAGCGTTAAAGTATTTTTAAATTAAAACATGTACAGTTTTTAGACATAAGGTTAATTTTTATATGCACCGGGGAACCAAAAAAAAAATTTGTGTGACTCACTTTTAATGCAATATTCACTGTATTGCAATGGTCTATACCTGAACCCACAATATCTCCAAGGTGTGCCTGTATTCCAGAAGTAGTCATATTTAGCTGAGACATTAAGAATGAGTAAGAATCAGGGCTTCCCTGGTGATGCAGTGGTTGGGAATCTGCCTGCCAATGCAGGGGACACGGGTTTGAGCCGTGGTCTGGGAAGATCCCACATGCCGTGGAGCAACTAAGCCCGTGAGCCACAGCTACTGAGCCTGCATGTCTGGAGGCTGTGCTCCGCAACGGGAGAGGCCGCGACAGTGAGAGGCCCGCGCACCGTGATGAAGAGTGGCCCCCACTTGCCGCAACTGGAGAAAGCCCTCACACAGAAACGAAGAACCAACACAGCCAAAAATAAATAAATTTATATATATAAAAAAAGAATGAGTAAGAATCAAACATAAAAAAGAGGGAAAAGAATTTTTCAAGAAGGGAACAGCATGTCTCACCTACAGGTGAGATAATGTTAGGTTTGTGAGACTGAGGCTTAAATAGATAATGAAGGAGCTTAATGCAGGGTTGGGGTTGAGAAAGCAGTGAGAAATTGGAGAGAGAAGTAGTGGCTGTGGAAAGCCTTGGGAAACTGTGAGAAAGAACTGAGACTTAGTTTGAAGGCACTGGGAAGGCACTGTCAGTTATAAAGCATGATCATATTGGAATTTCAGTTTTTAATAAGTAATCTGTAGGGCAGTTCTCTGAGAAACTGTGTGAATATACTACCCCTCAATATCCTACCCTCCAATGGTTTTAGCATTCATTGATGATTGTCACCATCAGTTATTCATTGATGATAATTTTATCAATTATATAATAGCAAAATTTCATAAATGACAATATAAACTTGTCATTTTATATTTCTATTATTCTTATTTCTATTTATTAGTATTATTTATATTTCTATTTTTCTTCGGCTGTCTCTTCTATTTATTTGGACTAATGGATTCTCTTCTAAATCAGCTTATTATAACCAGTTCCTGTCATTATCCATTTTGATATTCAAATTGTCCCTCATTTGTCCTTTGACATGCCTCCATCAGTGTGAGCACCTTCTTTCTGGAACAATAAAATGTTTCAGAGTCTCTCTGAACTTTTGCTACCTCAGCTCTGAAATCATCCATTTTTTCTAGGGAGATCATTAATAATGAAAGTAATATTTAAAAATATTTAGAAACCAAAGCCTGGGCTCTAAGTATACTTATTACTTGCTATAGGATATTATTGCTTTTAGGACCTTTCAGTGATAAAGCTAGGAAGCATATTTTTTTTTTAAAAATCATGAGTTCACACTGATACCTCTAAATCTAATACTGGAAGGTTTTTCTTCTTCATCCCTCAATTATATTTGTATTTCCTTTCACAGTGAGAATCCTGGCTCCCAACAACATCAGTGTAACTGCCTATTTACTCAGTTCTAACACATGAACGTGTGCTTGTGCTTATGGGACACACACACACACACACACACACTCACACTCTCTCTTAGCATTACTACACCAATACCACCAACACCACCAAATCTATCAAGTAAAATTCAAGACTTCTTTGCAGTTACTTTTGTCCTTAGAATAGTATTTCCACAAGGGTGGAAACAGCATTGTGTTCAAAATCATTTTTATTTTCTTTCACATAGTTATGTAACTATTTGAATTAGGTTCATATGTTTTTATTTGTAATAAAATTTAGGGATTTGCAACCCATTCTTGCTGATTTGATTTTGTTTTTTTGACTACATAAAACATTAATATGGTCCAGAAGTTGAAACTATATAAATGGGTATTTTCAGAGAAATCCTACCCCTTTTCTATACCTTCTAGTCTTCTAGCAACTCCCTGTAGGGAACCTATTTTTTTCCTGGCTTATCCTTTCTATATTTATTTCCTCCCTTTTTTCTTAATCAAAAGTATACTATGTATATTTTTACATGTAGTTTTTTTTGTTTGTTTGTTTTTTTACCGGGGCACGAACCCGCGTCCCCTGCACTGGCAGGCGGACTCTCAACCACTGAGCCACCAGGGGAGCCCTGCATGTAGATTTTTTTAAAACTACTGTAAGACCTAGCAATTCTACTCCTGGGTGTATATCTGAAAAAAATGAAAACACGAATTTGAAAAGATATATGCACCCCAGTGTTCATAGCAGCATTATTTACAATTGTCAAGATATGGAAGCAGGGGACACATAGTTTTTGGGGACTGGAGTCCACCGTGTCCCCGTTTGCCTGGCAAAGCAATAAAGCTATTCTTTTCTACTTCACCCAATGTCTCCAAGATTTGAGTCGGCACCAGTGCACAGAGGCCAAACTTTCAGCATCAGGATCATTATAAGACTGAGGCAGGAGGGAAGGGGAAAAGAGGAGTTGTTATTCAAAGGGTATAGAGTTTCAGTGTTCCAAGATGAAAAAGTTCTAGAGTTCTGTTGCAAAACAAATGTACATATAGTTAACACTACTGTACATTTAAAAATAGTTAAGATAGTAAATTTTATGTTATGTGTTTTTTACATAATAAAAAAAGGGAGTGGGGAGATAGGAGTGTTAAGAGAAGGCAATGTGACAACAGAGGCAGAGGTTGGAGTGATGTGAGGTTAGAAGCCAGGGAATACGGGCAGCTTCTCTAAGTTACAAAGGGCAAGGAATGGATTCTCTCCTAAAGCCTCCAAAAGAAACATAGCCCTGCCTACATCTTAATTTTAGCCTTGAAGACTCATTTTGGACTTCTGACCTCCAGAGTATAAGATAATAAATTTGTATTGTTTTAAGCTAATAAGTTTGTAGCAATTTGTTGAGGCAACAATAGGAAACTAATACAGACAATAATTCCTTCCATTTGCCCATTGGTTGACACCACTTTTATATATATTACACAATTTACTTTTATGATTTCCATTTTTCAGATAAGGAAACTGAGCTGTAGAGCACTGAATAGATGTGTCCAAGAACAAATGATGAGTTAAGGCTATAAGGCAAATCTGATGCCTTGTCCTTTTTCTTCAGTGTAGCGGCTGTCTGTGATAACAGGTCCCATTTGCATCAATTTTTGTACCGATACTTCTTTTTATTGCCATGTAACTCTCACAAGCTATAAAATGGTAGTAAGAGACATCTTGGCTCCTCTTTGTATACCTGTCATGATTTATAGGCTTTAAGGATATGCCCTCATACCCCTTGTTATAGACTGACTGTTCGTAGGTTGAAGGCCTAACTCCCATTATGATGATTTTAAAAGGTAGGGCCTTTGGGAGATAATTAGATTTAGATGAAGTCATGATGATGGGGCTCTCATGATGAGATCTGTGTCCTTGTAAAAAGAGGAAGTGACACCAGAGCTCAGCCTTCTTTGATTGGCAACAATCTCCCCAGAGGTTGGAGAGGTTCTTCATTGCATGCCTTTATCCTAAGCAGACAAAGGTCAATTGACTGACCACCACACAGCTAACTCTGGGTCAACACCTTAAATGACACTTTCCAGACAGAACAAACACAAGGTTGGGTTTTTTTCCATACTTCATTTCATCTACTTTTCACAACCATCTGGTGAGGCAGGTACTCCAGGAACACTGGATTGATTGATCAAGTAATCAATTGATTTTACTGTTTTCACTACTTTAAGACAAACTGCTTTTTGAGAACATCAGATTCTTAGCTGCCTTCATATATCTATGGCTTATCCATTAGCATTAGCCACTTTTGTAAGTTTGAGCCTTACCTGCTTCAGCCTTTATAGTTAAGAGTTGGAGGAATGGAAGGTATGTCTTGCAGTTAGATTTTTACATCAGAATGGATTTGATTTTTGACATCAGTGAACAAATTCATTTGTCTATCCCTGCACTGCAGGACTAGAAATCCATCATAATTATCTGCCAGCTGTTGGTTCACCCCAGTCATGGTTTCTTATTCAAAAATGTTTCCTAACCTGCAGAAAGTCCTCACTGAATTTGTAGTTTGCAGGTATCTAAAAGCCTTGCATTTTTAATGAATTCCTAATGTACTCACTCAAGCAAACAAGGAAATTATAACCATGGAACAACAACAACAACAAAAATATGGAAGCAACCTAAGCGTCCATCAACAGATGAATGGATAAAGAAGATGTGGTATATATATACAGTGGGGTACTATGCAGCCATAAAAAAGAATGAATTTTGCCATTTGCAACAACATGGATAGACTTGGAGGGTATTATGCTAAGTGAAATAAGTCAGACAGAAAGACAAATACTATTCTAATATAGTGATATCATATTCACATCTGATATCACTTATATGTGGGTTCTAAAAAATAAAACAAACTGATGAATATAACAAAAAAGAAACAGACTCACAGATATTGAGGACAAACTAGAGCTTACCAGTGGAGAGAGGGAAGAGCAGAGGAGCAAGATAGGGATAGGGGATTAAGAGGTAAAAACTACTATGTATAAAATAAATAAGCTACAAGGATATATTTTACAACACAAGGAATATAGCCAATATTTTATAATAACTATAAATTGAGGTAGCCTTTAAAAATTGTGAATCACTGTGTTGTACACCTAAAACATATACAATATTGTACATCAACTATACCTCAATTTTTAAAAAGTGCACTAGATGAGATTAATATCAAATAGGGTTGAAGCAGAGAAGATCAGTGAACTTGAAGACATAGCAGTAAAAACTAAAGTGAAGAAAAGAGAAAAGAAAGACAGCCAAAAATTGACCACAGCATCATTGAGCTGTGGGGCAACTTCAGGCAGCTAAGGTACATGTAATTGATGTCCAAGAAAAATTAGTTGAGAAAATAGTGTTTAAAAATTTTCAAATCGAAGAAGCTCAATAAATCATAAGCAGAATAAACTTAAAGAAAGCCACACCAAGCAATATTCAAATAAAATTACTGAAAACCAGTTATGAAAAGAAAAATCCTAAATGCAACCAGAGAAAAAAGTCACATTACTCAGAGGTGTACAATGATAAGAATGAAACTAGAATTCTTGTCACAAACTGTGTGAGCCAGAAGTGATGAAATGACATCTTTAAAGCATTAAGAGAAAAAGCTGTCAACTGAGAATTCTATTCTCAGTGAAAATATCTTTCAGAAATGCAGGTGAAATAAAAACGTTCGGGTGAACAAATGCAGAGAGAATTCTCTGTCAACATACCTCAACCATAAGAACGATTAAAGGAAGTTCTTTAGGCAGAAGGCAAAATGGTATCAGATGGAAATTTTGATCCACCAAAAAATGAAAAGCTCCAGAATGATAAATATGTGGGTAAATATAAAAGGCAATTGTCTCATTGTTTTCTAATATAGTTGACTGTTTAAAGCAAAGATAATAACAATGTATTGTGTGCTTTATGACATATGTAGAATTAAAATATATGCTAATCTGGTTCTTTTTTCTTTGTAAATAACCTGCTTTTGTTTTTCTCTAGAAAATGATAAAAGTTTCTGTTTGATTTTAGAGTAAAAATTTCATCGGGTTATCTTTAAGTATGTATAATTTTGTATTAATCCTTCTTGGGAACTAGTAAGCTCCTTTTATCTGAACATAACGTCAGATTAGGGGAGTTTTCTTTTATTATTTCTTTGACTATTACATCTTCATTTGTTTTTATCCCATTGTTTACAAGTTTGTAATTGCTAAATTTGTACTTGATGCCTATTGGAGTTTCTTTTTCTCTTAAAAACTGTGTTGTCTCCACTTGATTTTCTATAACATTAAATTGCTTTTCTTCAGTGACTTTTTCATTTTCATTTTCTTGACTGAATTTTAAGGAGTAAGGTCCCTTTATTCTGGAGATGTCTTGTTTGTTCTGGAGACTTTTTACATATTCTAATTTTATATCCCTAGGAAATCACAATACATTTTTCTTCATTTTTTTCCCCTGTGTACTCCATTATTTTTAATTCTACTATCCTGTTAATTATCTAAGTCTCCTCCTTTTAACCTGCTATGTTACCTAAAATGACCTGTTTATCCTTCTCTGCCTATACATATTGTTGCGTATGGGATCCTTCAACACCTGTACTGCTCAACCTTTTGGAGTCTCTTAGAAAGTGGTAATTAAAAAACAGTGACAAAAGGGTAGGATTTACCCCCAGAGTGCTTTTAGTTGAATTTAGCTTACAAAGTGAGGTCTCTTTATTTTTTGGTACAGTCCGGGATAGATTGTACTTAGCCCAGTACTGCAGTTCCTCTCCAGTGAAAAGTAACATCTGGCCTTTCTTAATGAACAGGCAGAAATTCTCTTCTAACCTGGAGATATCCATGGATCTGTAACATTTGTTCCAAGTTTTGGGGGAGAGGGAAGTCTAGAAGAGGCTACTGGCCTCTCTGACTCCTGACCAGTAAATGTCAGGCCAGAACTGTATTTCCTTTTTAGAACTTGAGATACAAGGTGATTCCAGGTTCTTCTCCAGCCTGCAGAGTAGACTTCATTTCTTTTTGAGATTGAGTAGCCCCACCAGGGACCTAGGAAGGAGAAGGTATGGAGACTATGAACAGGCTGCCTTCTTCCCAGAATCATATTCGTCAGCTCTCCAACAGAAATTAGGTTCTGTCTTATTTGGTTGTCTCTGGATAGGTATATCACAGAATACTAACGGAACATGCCAGATATTTCCCCTTTTTGAAGTGTTGCTATTTTTCCCAAGATAGGGTTGTTTTAGAGGGTAATTTTTAAATGAACTTTTTTCTTTGGTGTATCTATTAAAAAATGGAGAGTTTATTCAGAGTAACATAAGCTGCTGGGGATTTGACTGGGTAATTTTGATCCCCAGTAGGAGTTAACTGCAATTCAACAGTGTTCTCAGCAGGAGACTATTTTACTTTAAAGTCCTAGCAGTTTCAGAAGAGAATCTGATTTAAGATACTTTATGGAAAACATTTGGAAATTATTTCCCACTGGTGCAGTTTTAAATACAGTAATCACACTCAACCCCCCAGTCTCCACTAAATTATGTATTATTTAGGCTATATTATTTGTTACTTTGTTGAACAGCCTTAAGGGTAAAAAACAGTTCTGAAGGGCAACTGATACTGCTTTTAAGACCTTACTCAATACCAATTTTATGAAAGTGTATGGCTCTCCTGACTACATCTCTTTCTAGCAGGGACTGGAGACAAAGATGAGGCCAGAAACTAATAGGCCATGAAACATGTAGGAGAGAAAAGATTTTTGGAGTAATGTATCCTTAGAAAGAAACTAAAGATTCACTTTTATAGGCCTTTCTAAATATTTTGGAAACTTTTTAAAGAATGTCAAAATTATTTTTTAATAGGTGTCATTAATCTGAACACATGCGATATTGAATTTGCTTTGATTCATTTGGCATATATGTTAATGATAATAAAGATACACACTTAAATTCTTCTTGGGTGTTCTGTGTCTTACAACACATTCTCCTTCTCCCTACACCTCTCCATTTTGAAAATCAAATTGTGTCATTTTATAATTCTACATTTATAGAACAATAGTCTTAAGGTTCTTTGGTACTTGCCAGCAGTAAGTACTACATTTTCCCATTTCTTTTCCAGATTTTGCCTTCAGAGTAGCTGTATGGCACTTTGAAATGGAGGTATATTTAGTAATCATGTTATTTTAACATTTCTAGAAGCAAAAAGCCTAAAAAGAAATGAGAACCAAAGAGTACATTTTATAAGCTCAAGTTAGAAAAGACCATTATCTGAATCCTTCAAATTAATGCAATTTGTTTTATTTGTCTTAATAAGCATAATGAAATTAAGTCCTAAATTATTTTTAAAATGGAAATTGTGAAGATAAGATATGAAAATTATGAGATTTGCTTAAGTTCTTAGGATTGCTTCGGCTTTCTGATAGACATTTAATCAAAGCACTTAGTATCTCATTATTGGAATCACAGGGGAAATATTCTCTCATTAAAAAAATATATATATACTTACTATGAACAAGTCAGGAAAATAGGAAATGTATGAGGAATAATATGAAAATTTACCTGAGGTATATTTTGATATAAGTAAATTTTTATATCAAACATATTAAATATAATTTTTCTCATATAAAGATGAATGTGCATTTTATGTCTTAATTTATCATGAGAATTTTTATATGCTGATAATTATTTTTTGACAAATTTATTTGTAATAAAAATATTTCAATATATGGAGATAGCATGATTTCATTTCCTATGGTCTAAACATTTAGATTGCTTACAAATTTATTTTATTATAAATAATATTCTGATAAATATCCTTGATATCATTTTAAATGGTTTTTAATTTTTAAAATTGAAGTATAGTTGATTTACAATGTGTTAGTTTCTGGTGAACAGCAGAGTGATTCAGTTTTATATATTCTTTTTCATATTCTTTTCCATTATGGTTTATTACAGGATATTGAATATAGTTCCCTGTGTTATACAGTAGGACCTTGTTGTTTATCTATTTTATATATAGTAGTTTATATCTGCTAATCCCAAACTCTTAACTTATCCCTCCCCTACCCCCTTTTCCCTTTGGTAACCATTAGTTAGTTTTCTATGTCTGAGAGTCTGTCTTGTAAATAGATTCATTTGTATCATATTTTAGATTCCACACATAAGTGATAATCATATGATATTTGTCTTTCTCTGTCTGATTTACCTCACTTAGTATGATAATCTCTAGGCCCATCCATGTTGCTGCAAATGGCATTATTTCATTCTTTTTTATAACTGGGTTATATTCCATTGTATATATGTACCACATCTTCTTTATCCGTTCATCTGTTGATGGACATTTAGGTTGCTTCCATGTCTTGGCTATTGTAAATATTGCTGCTATGGACATTGGGGTGCATGTATCTTTTAGAGTTAAGAGTTTTCTCCAGATATATGCCCAGGAGTGGGATTGCTGGATCATATGGTAACTATTTTTAGTTTTTTAAGGAGCCTCCGTACTGCTCTCCATAGTGGCTGTACCAACTTACATTCCCACCAACAGTGTAGGAGGGTTCCCTTCTCTCCACACCCTCTCCAGCATTTATTATTTGTAGATTTTTTAATGATGGTCATTCTGACCAATGTGAGTGATACCTCACTGTAGTTTTGATTTGCATTTCTCTGATAATTAGTGATGTTGATTATCTTTTCATGTGCCTCTTGGCCATCTGTATGTCTTCTTTGGAGAAATGTTTATTTAGGTCTTCTGCCCATTTTTTGATTGGGCTGTTTGTTTTTTTGTTATTGAGCTGTATGAGCTGTTTGTATATTTTGGAAGTTAAGCCCTTGTCAGTGGCATCGTTTACAAATATTTTCTCCCAATCTGTAGGTTGTCTTTTCTTTTGTTTATGATATCCTTTGCAGTGCAAAAGCTTGTAAGTTTGATTAGGTCCCATATGTTTATTTTCACTTTTATTTCTATTGCCGTGGGAACTGACTTAAGAAAACATTGGTATGATTTATTTCAGAGAATGTTTTGCCTATGTTATCTTCTAGGAGTTTTATGGTGTCACGTCTTACATTTAAGTCTTTAAATGTGTCCTAACTTCATTGATTCACATGGGGCTGTCCAGCTTTCCCAGCACTACTTGCCAAAGAGACTGTCTTTTCTCCACTGTATATTCTTACCTCCTTTGTCGAACATTAATTGACCATAGGTGTGTGGGTTTATTTCTGGGCACTCTGTTCTGTTGATCCATATGTCTATTTTTGTGCCAATACCATGCTATTTTGATTACTGTAGCTTGGTAGTATTATCTGAAGTCTGGGAAGGTTGTGCTTCCACATTTGTTCTTTTTCCACAGGATTGCTTTGGCAATTCTGGGTCTTTATGCTTCCATATAAATTTTAGGATTATTTACTATAGTTCTGGGGAAAATGTCATGGGTAATTTGATAGGGATTGCATTAAATCTGTAGATTGCTTTGGGTAGCATGGCCATTTTAACATATTCTTCTAATCCAAGAGCATGGGAAATCTTTCCATTTCTTTAAATCATCTTCAGCTTCTTTTATCAATCATATTAATACATGTATTTTTATGTGTTACAATCATACATTTTTATTTACCTATGGCCCCCACATTTCTCATTAAGGTTACTGTTTTGATTTTTGAAATTTTTGAGTAATATTATTTTTCTATTTTGTTTTCTAGCAAGTTTTTCTTGTATATAGAAAGACTGTTAATTTTTGTATGTTTATTTTATAACTAGTAACCATATTTTAGCCTCTTAAATTATAATTTTCAGCTAATCGTTTTGAGTTTTGTAAGTATGTAATTGTTTCACCTGAAAATAATGATAATATGATGGTTTTCATAATTACAAACCTGTCATTCAGGATATAATTTTATGATATATTTTGCTTGACTTTTGCATTGGGTAGAGCTTTCAAGATGTTAGATAGTAATGATAATGATGGACAGTGTTGTTTTCTCACTAATTTTAATGTTATTATGTACTGTTGACTCTTAAGTATCCTTCTATTTCTAGTTTACTAGAAGTCTTTATGAAGAGGTTTTTTTAGTTTTATTACATACCTTTTCAACCTGTGTTGAGACAGTTTACATTTCATTTGACCCATTGCATTCACAGCTTAAATCTCTGTTCTTCATTGTGTATTATTTAAATATGTTGTTGGATTTTTCATGCTTTTATTTTATTTAGGATTTTAATTAATTAATTAATTTTAAAATTAATTAATTTTTGGCTGCGTTGGGTCGTCATTTCTGCATGCGGGCTTTCTCTAGTTGCGGCGAGAGGGGGCTACTCTTGGTTGTGGTGCACGGGCTTCTCACTGCAGTAGCTTCTCTTGTTGTGGAGCACGGGCTCTACACATGCCGGCTTCAGTAGTTTTGGCACATGGGCTCAGTAGTTGTGGCTCACGGGTTCTAGAGTGCAGCCTCAGTAGCTGTGGCACACAGGCTTAATTGCTCTGCAGCATGTGGGATCCTCCTGGACCAGGGCTCGAACCCATGTCCTCTGCATTGGCAGGCAGATTCTTAACCATTGCACCACCAGGGAAGTCCCTATTTAGGATTTTTAGATGTAAAGTCATTTCATTCTTTGTTGTTTAATAACAAAGGTGCTTTTTTAAAAAAATATAAATTATCATTGAGCTTTTCTTTAGCAGTTTATTATAGGTTTTTAAAAAACATACCATTTTCTTTATTTTTTTACCAGACAAATCCTTATTTATTGATTGATATAATATTGGTTTATAACTTTATATAAGTTTCATGTGTACAGCATTATGTTCCTACTTCTGTATACACTACAGCATGCTCACCCATATGGTCCAGCTATTCCACTTCTGGGTATTTAACCATTTTCTTGTTTTCAGTTTTTAAACAATATTTAATCATTGTCAGTTTTATCTCTCCTCCTTAGCCCAACAGATACAATTTAGGCATTTCAAAAAAGTGTTTTGAAATCTGTAGTTTTTAGTGGGTTTTGTTTGTTTGTTTGATTTTTATTATGAATTTCTAATGATTTTCTTTTGTTTGTTATCCTTGACATTATAATAAGAGGAAATAAATTGTATCCTCTTAAGGAATGGGGCTTTTATGGTATAAGGTAAAATTTGTAAACATTTCATAGACGTTTAAAAAAGCAGCTTTGGTCTTAGTTTGCGCTACACATCTTTATATACATGTGGTTAGTTTTCATTATTAATTTTGTTCTTCAATCATTATGTTTTATTTTATTTGCTTTAACTTTCACAGATAGATAATAGGGTGGAATCATCTCCCATTATTGTCGTATTTTCACAATTTTGCTTTATATTTTGATGTTGTATTATTTGATTAAAAGCACAGATTTTACAGTTAAACTAGTAACTGAGATGAGTGACTCTTATCTTTTAAACATGGAAACAGTATTTTATAACATAATAATGTAATAACACAATATGTGGTTAATTTGAAGATTAAATAGGATAGCATCCATAAAGAACTTAGCATATGCCTTATACATATTAATCATTCAGTGAATGGTAGTTCTTGGAGACTGATATTCAGGATTGCTCTTTATAGTTTTTAACTTTTATTAGCATACAGTAATTAGTCTTACTCTATTTAAATCCCTATTTGAACCATAATTTCTACTTTATTTATAATTAATATCCTCCAATTTTGTTTTAGGTTCCTAATATACTCTCTTTATTATATTGCTGTTTCTTCCCTCTCATTACATAGACTATATTTTATTTCCTTTGTTTTTCTAGAAAACTAGAATATAGAAAATCTTATTTTAGTTTTACTATTTACTGGCTAAAATTTTTTCCAATACTCTCTTCAAAATATTTTTCCAGTTACCAAATTTAAGAACAAAATGTTACACTTGATTATGATAAGAAATTTAACTTCCTTTAAGTTGCCTTATTTGCCTTTCCAAGTTGTTGTTAATTACATCTGAGACTACAATCCTTTTATACAAAAGGTTTTTAAATCTTATAAACTTATCCTTTTTGGCTTTTACCCTCAAATTTATAACCATATTAACAAACATTTTTATACCTAGATCTCTGTGTTTAATTGTTTTAAATATTTATTATCATTTATATGTTGTACATTTTTGATTCCTTAAATTATCTCAATGGGAAAAAATTTATCTTCAAATAGAATAAATTTGTTGTCTCAAGAATTATTCATGAAAGCTGCATTTCCTAAGTCTTGCTTTCAAACATACACCATAACTTTGCTGGGTATAAAATTCTTGAGTTATAACTTTGCTCCCTGAATAATCTGTTGACATTTTCTATCATCTGATGATTTAAATATTGAAAATATTGCAAAATATGATGTTAGCATGATATTTTTTTTCTTGGTAGATATGGTGGACTTTGGGTTTTTAATTTTTTTGCTGTTTTTCGGCTACTTAGGATCTGAAAATTTTCCTATTGGCAAGGATCTCCAAATTACTTACTGTCGTTACAGCACAGTTGAGATTCCAGTGGTGTCTTATCAGAGCCTGATTTTTTAATTTTTTTAACATCTTTATTGGACTATAACTGCTTTACAATGGTGTATTAGTTTCTGCTTTATAACAAAGAGAATCAGTTATACATATACATATATCCCCATATCTCTTCCCTCTTGCATTTCCCGCCCTCCCACCCTCCCTATCCCACCCCCTATGTGGTTACAAAGCACCAAGCTGATCTCCCTGTGCTATGCAGCTGCTTCCCACCAGCTATCTATTTTACATTTGGTAGTGTATATATGTCCATGCCACTCTCTCACTTTGTCTCATCTTACCCTTCCCGTCCCTGTATCCTCAAGTCCATTCTCTAGTAGGTCTGCATCTTTATTCCCATCTTGCCCCTAGGTTCTTCATGACCATTTTTCTTTTATTTGATTCCATATATATATGTGTTAGCATACGGTATTGTTTTTCTCTTTCTGAATTACTTCACTCTGTATGACAGACTCTAGGTCCATCCATCTCACTACAAATAACTCAATTTCGTTTCTTTTTATGGCTGAGTAATATTCCATTGTATATATGTGCCACATCTTCTTTATTCATTCATCTGTCAGTGGACACTAAGTTGCTTCCATGTCCTGGCTATTGTAAATAGAGCTGCAGTGAACATTGTGGTACATGACTCTTTTTGAAATATGGTTTTCTCAGGGTATATGCCCAGTAGTGGGATTGCTGGGTTGTATGGTAGTTCTATTTGTAGTTTTTTAAGGAACCTCTATA
>NC_041219.1:32882717-32883605 GCF_002837175.3 Physeter macrocephalus | reverse complement strand
GGTCTTCTGCCCATTTTTGGATTGGGTTGTTTGTTTTTCTGATATTGAGCTGCATGAGCTGCTTGTAAATTTCGGAGATTAATCCTTTGTCAGTTGCTTCATTTGCAACTATTTTCTCCCATTCTGAGGGTTGTCTTTTCCTCTTGTTTATGGTTTCCTTTGCCATGCACAATCTTTAAGTTTCATTAGGTCCCCTTTGTTTATTTTTGTTTTTATTTCCATTTCTCTAGGAGGTGGGTCAACAAAGAACTTGCTGTAATTTATGTCATAGAGTGTTCTGCCTATGGTTTCCTCTTAAGAGTTTTATAGTGTCGGCCTTACATTTAGGTCTTTAATGCATTTTGAGTTTATTTTTGTGTATGGTGTTAGGGAGTTTTCTAATTTCATTCTTTTAAATGTGGCTGTCCTGTTTGCCCAGGACCGCTTATTGAAGAGGCTGTCTTTTCTCCATTGTATATTCTTGCCTCCTTTATCAAAGATAAGGTGACCATATGTGCGTGGGTTTATCTCTGGGCTTTCTATCCTGTTCCATTGATCTATATTTCTGTTTTTGTGCTGGCACCATTGTCTCCTTAGGTAGGTTTTTTCCTAGATATTTTATTCTTTTTGTTGCAATGGTCAATGGGAATGTTTCCTTAATTTCTCTTTCAGATTTTTCATCAGTAGTGGATAGGAATGCCAGAGATTTCTGTGCATTAACATTGTATCCTGCAACTTTACCAAATTCATTGATTAGCTCTAGTAGTTTTCTGGTAGCATCTTTAGGATTCTCTATGTATGGTATCATGTCATCTGCAAACAGTGACAGCTTTACTTCTTTTCCGATCTGGATTCCTTTTATTTCTTTTCCGTCTCTGATTTGCTGTGGCTAAAACTTCCAAAACTATG
>NC_041219.1:32876689-32882146 GCF_002837175.3 Physeter macrocephalus | reverse complement strand
ATTTGCATATATTGAAGAATCTTTGCATCCCTGGGATAAACCTCACTTGATCATGGTGTATGATCCTTTTAATGTGCTGTTGGATTCTGTTTGCTAGTATTTTGTTGAGGATTTTTGCATCTATGTTCATCAGTGATATTGGCCTGTAGTTTTCTTTCTTTGTGATGTCTTTGTCTGGTTTTGGTATCAGGGTGATGGTGGCCTCATAGAATGAGTTTGGGAGTGTTCCTCCCTCTGCTATCTTTTGGAAGAGTTTGAGAAGGATGGGTGTTAGCTCTTCTCTAAATGTTTGATAGAATTTACCTGTGAAGCCATCTGGTCCTGGACTTTTGTTTGTTGGAAGATTTTCAGTCATAGTTTCAATTTAATTGCTTGTGATTTGTCTGTTCATATTTTCTATTTCTTCCTGGTTCAGTCTTGGAAGGTTATACCTTTCTAAGAATTTGTCCATTTCTTCCAGATTGTCCATTTTTTTGGCATAGTGTTGCTTGTAGTAGTCTCTTAGGATGCTTTGTATTTCTGCGGTGTCCGTTGTAACTTCTCCTTTTTCATTTCTAATTTTATTGAGTCCTCTCTCTCTTTTTCTTGATGAGTCTGGCTAATGGTTTATCAATTTTGTTTATCTTCTCAAAAAACCAGCTTTTAGTTTTATTTATCTTTGCTGTTGTTATCTTTGTTTCTATTTCATTTATTTCTGCTCTGATAGTGATGATTTCTTTCCATCTGCTAACTTTGGGTTTTGTTTGTTCTTTCTCTAGTTCCTTTAGGTATAAGGTTAGAGTGTTTATTGGAGATTTTTCTTGTTTCTTGTGTTAGCCTTATATAGCTATAAACATCCCTCTTAGAACTGCTTTTGCTGCACCCCATAGGTTTTGGATTGTCGTGTTTTCATTGTCATTTGTCTCTAGGTGTTTTTTGATTTCCTCTTTAATTTCTTCAGGGATTTCTTGGTTATTTAGTAACGTATTGTTTAGCCTCCATGTGTTTGTGTTTTTTACGTTTTTTTCCCTGTAATTCATTTATAATCCCATAGTGTTGTGGTCAGAAAAGATGCTTGATATGATTTCAATTTTCTTAAATTTACTCAGACTTGATTTGTGACCCAAGATGTGATCTGTCCTGGAGAATGTTCCAAGCACACTCGAGAAGAAAGGGTGTAATCTGCTGTTTTTGGATGGAATGTCCTATAAATATCAATTAAATCTATCTGAACTGTAGTGTCATTTAAAGTTTCTGTTTCCTTATTTATTATCATTTTGGATGATCTGTCCATTGGTGAAAGTGAGGTGTTAAAGTCCCCTACTATTGTTGTGTTACTGTCAATTTCCTCTTTTATAGCTGTTAGCAGTTGCCTTATGTATTGAGGTGCTCCTCTGTTGGGTGCATATATATTTATAATTGTTCTATCTTCTTTGTGGATTGATCCCTTCATCATTATGTAGTGTCCTTCCTTGTCTCTCGCAACATTCTTTATTTTAAAGTCTATTTTATCTGATATGAGTATTGCTACTCCAGCTTTCTTTTGATTTCCATTTGCATGGAATATCTTGTTCCATCCCCTGACTTTCAGTCTGTATGTGTCTCTAGGTTTGAAGTGGGTCTCTTATAGACAGCATATATACAGGTCTTTTTTTTTTTTTTTTTTTTTAGAAGTTGTGGGTAGGAGTTTATTAATTAATTAATTAATTTTTCCTGTGTTGGGTCTTCATTTCTGTGCGAGGGCTTTCTCTAGTTGTGGCAAGCGGGGGCCACTCTTCATCGCGGTGCACAGGCCTCTCACTATTGCGGCCTCTCTTGTTGCGGAGCACAGGCTCCAGACGCGCAGACCCAGTAGTTGTGGATCACGGGCCTAGTTGCTCCAGCATGTGGGATCCTCCTGGACCAGGGCTCGAGCCCATGTCCCCTGCATTAGCAGGCAGATTCTCAACCACTGCGCCACCATGGAAGCCCTAGGTCTTTTTTTTTGTATCCATTCAGCCAGTGTATGGGTTTTGGTTGAAGCACTTAATCCATTTACATGTAAGGTAATTATCAATATGTATGTTCCTATTACCATTTTCCTAATTGTTTAGATTTGCTATTGTAGATCTTTTCCTTCTCTTGTGTTTCCTGCCTAGAGAAGTTCCTTTAGCGTTTGTTGTAAAGCTGGTTTGGTGGTGCTGAAGCTCTAAGCTTTTAGCAAGCTGGTTTGGTGGTGCTGAATTCTCTTAGCTTTTGCTTGTCTGTAAAGGTTTTAATTTCTCCATCGAATCTGAATGAGATCCTTGCTATGTAGAGTAATCTTGGTTGTAGGTTTTTCCCCTTCATCACTTTAAATATGTCCTGCCACTCCCTTCTGGCTTGCAGAGTTTCTGCTGAACGATCAGCTCTTAATCTTATCGGGATACCCTTGTATGTTATTTGTTGTTTTTCCCTTGCTGCTTATAATATTTCTTCTTTGTATTTAATTTTTGATAGTTTGATTAGTATGTGTCTTGGTGTGTTTCTCCTTGCATTTATCCTTTATGGGACTCTCTGTGCTTCCTGGACCTGATTAGCTATTCTTTTCCCATATTAGTGAAGTTTTCAACTATAATCTCTTGAAATATTTTCTCAGTCCCTTTCTTTTTCCCTTCTTCTTCTGGGACCACTGTAATTCAAATGTTGGTGCGTTTAGTGTTGTCCCAGAGGTCTCTGAGACTGTCCTCAATTCTTTTCATTCTTTTTTCTTTATTCTGCTCTGCAGTTGTTATTTCCATTATTTTATCTTCCAGGTCACTTATCCCTTCTTTTGCTTTAGTTATTCTGGTATTGATCCCTTCTAGAGAATTTTTAATTTCATTTATTGTGTTGTTCATGACTGTTTGCTCCTTAGTTCTTCTATGTCCTTGTTAAATGTTTCTTATATTTTCTCCATTCTATTTCCAAGATTTTACGTCATCTTTACTCTCATTATTCTGAATTATTTTTCAGGTAGGCTGCCTATTTCCTCTTCATTTTTTAGGTCTGGTGGGTTTTTACCTTGCTCCTTCATCTGCTCTGTGTTTCTCTGTCTTCTCATTTTGCTTAACTTACTGTGCTTGGGGTCTCCTCTTCACAGGCTGTAGGTTCATAGTTCCTGTTGTTTTTGGTGTCTGACCCCAGTGGCTAAGGTTCGTTCAGTGGGTTGGGTAGGCTTCCTGGTGGAGGGGACTAGTGCCTGTGTTCTGGTGGATGAGGCTGGATCTTGTCTTTCTGGTGGGCAGGTCCACGTCTGGTGGTGTGTTTTGCGGTGTCTGTGGCCCTATTATGATTTTAGGCAGCCTCTCTGCTAATGGGTGGGGTTGTGTTCCTGTTTTGCTAGTTGTTTGGCATAGGGTGTCCATCACTGTAGCTTGCTGGGTGTTGAGTGGAGCTGGGTCTTGGCATTGATGGAGATTTCTGGGAGATTTTCGCCGTTTGATATTACGTGGCGCTGAGATGTCTCTGGTGGACCAGTGTCCTAAACACTGCTCTCTCACCTCATTGGCACAGCCCTGACGCCTGGCTGGAGCACCAAGAGCCTGTCCTCCACACGGCTCAGAATAAAAGGGAGGGAAAAAAAGAAAGAAAGAAAGAAGAAGATAAAATAAAATAAGATAAAATAAAATAAAATAATTAAAATTTTAAAAAGAAAATATTTAAGAAAAAAAATTTTTAAGTAAAAAAAAAAATAAAAATTATAAACCAACAGAGAGACCCTAGGACAAATGGTAAAAGCAAAGCTATACAGAGAAAATCACACACAGAAGCATACAGATACACACTCACAAAAAGAGAAAAAGGGAAAAATATATACATATCGTTGTTCCCAAAGTCCACCTCCTCAATTTGGGATGATTCGTTGTCTATTCACATATTCCACAGATGCAGGGCACATCAAGTTGACTGTGGAGATCCAGTCCACTCCTCATGAGGCTGCTGGGAGAAATTTCCCTTTCTCTTCTTTGTTCTCACAGCTCCTGGGGTTCAGCTTTGGATTTGGCCCCGCCTCTGTGTGTAGGTTGCCTGAGAGTGTCTGTTATTCTCTCAGACAGGATGGGGTTAAAGAAGCAGCTGCTTCGGGGGCTCTGGCTCATTCAGGCCTGGGGGAGGGGAGGGGTACTGAGTGTGGGACGAGCCTGCAGCGGCAGAGGCCGGTGTAACGGCCTCTAGAACCCACGTGCCACAACTACTGAGCCCGTGTGCCACAACTACTGGAGCCCACGTGCCTAGAGCCTGTGGTCCATAACAAGAGAAGCCACTGCAGTGAGAAGCCCGTGCACCACAACGAAGAGTAGCCCCTGCTCGCCACAACTAGAGAAAGCCCGTGCACAGCAACAAAGACCCAATGCAGCCATTAAATAAATTAATTAATTAAAAAAAACGAAAAAACCAAAAAACACAATGAAATATCATTACACAACTGCTAGAACGGTCAAATTACAGAAGCCTGACAACACCAAATGCTGGCACAAGTTGTGGAGCTCAAATGTGAAGCAAGAGAAACTCTCATTTATTGCTGATGGGAATACAAAATGGTACTGCCAGTTTGGAAGACAGTAATTACAAAACTAAACATACTCTTACCATATGATCCAGAGCAATCTTGCTTCTTGGTATTTACCCAAAGTAGTTGAAAACTTATGTCCACACAAAAACCTGAACAAGGATGTTTATAGCAGCTTTATTCATAATTGCTAAAACTTGGAAGAAACTGAGATGTCTTTCAGTAGGTAAATGGATAAACTGTGGTACATCCAGACAATGGAATATTATTTAGAACTAAAAAGAAATGAGCTATAAAGCCATGAAAAGACACGGAGGAACCTTAAATGCATGTTACTGCATGCAAGAAGCCAGTCTGAAGAGGCTACATTTTGTATGATTCCAACTTTATGACGTTCTGGAAAGGGCAAACCTATGGAGACAGTAAAAAAGAACAGTGGTTGGGTTCAGAGAGTGAATAGGTGGAACATAGGTCTTTAGGGCAGTGAAAATATTCTGTATGTTACCATAGTAATGGATATATGTCATTATAAATTTGTCTAAACACCTAGAAGGTACAAGAGTAAACTGTAATATAAACTTTGGACTTTGGGTGATTATCAGTGTAGGTTCATTAATATCAATTGTAGCAAATATACCACTCTGGTGGGGGATGTTTATAAAGAGGGGAATTTTGCATGTGTAGGGGCATGAGACATATGGGAAATCTGTACCTTCCTCTCAATTTTGCTGTTTACCTTAAACGGCTCTAAAAAGAACAGAGCCATAGTTGAATTAAAAGACCTATTACAATTCAACAGTAAGAAGTCAAATTAACCCAATTAAAAATAGACAAAGGATTGGAAAGGATATTTCACACAAAAAAGATGTGTATAGGGCTTCCCTGGTGGCGCAGTGGTTGAGAGTCCGCCTGCCAATGCAGGGGACACGGATTCGTGCCCCGGTCTGGGAAGATCCCACATGCCGCGGAGC
>NC_041219.1:32862866-32876593 GCF_002837175.3 Physeter macrocephalus | reverse complement strand
ACGGCAGGGAGGGGCCCGCGTACCACAAAAAAAAAAAAAAAAAAAAAAAAAAAAAAGATCTGTATGGCCTCCTAGCAGTGGAGGAGATACTTAACACATTGGCAGTCACAGAAATGGAAATTAAAAGCACCGTGTGCCAGCACTACACATCTGTTAGAATGGCTAAATTAAGTGTTGCCAAGAATTTGGAGGTACTAGAACTCTAATGGGAATGTAAAATGATACAAATACTTTGGAAAATATTTTGATAATTTCTTATAAAGTTTAAGATACACTTACCATGTAACCTGATATTTTAGGTTTTTAACCAAGAGAAACAAAATCTTATGTCCACATACCAAATTATACATGAATGTTCATGGCAACTTTATTCATAATGGCCCCAAACTGGAAACAACCTAAATGTCTATCAAAGGAAGAATGTATAAATAAGTTTTGATATATCTATACAGTGGACTACTACTGTGTATTAAAAAGGAATAAACTACTGATACATGAAAAATAGAGATGTATCTCAAACACATTATGCTGAGTGAAAGAAGCCAGACCTAAAGTGTGTACATCGTGTTTCTATTTTTGTGAAGTTCTAGAAAAGACTTGTATAATAGAGTGACAGAAAAAGATTTCTGGGGCCAGGGGTAGGTGAGTACTGACAGGGAATGAGTATAATGTAACCATTTGTGGTGATGATTACACAGGTGTATGCTTTTATCAAAAGTTATCAAACTGTACATTAAAAATGGGTGCATATTATATATGCAAATAGTACCTTAATAAACTTGATTTTAAAAAGAAACTATTTGAAAAATAGTATTTGTTTGTATAAAATGAACTGTCATGAAGGACAGTTTATTTTCCAGAAGTTGAATATTTTGCCTCTTATACTCAGTCTTGCTGAAAAAGTAAGCTTGAGTCAACTTTCTGAAGTAGCCTTAACATTTTTGAAATTAGTGTTGACCTCTTGTGCATAAACCTGACATCAGTTTAGACTTCTTTCTAATTGTGCAATAATAAACAGTATTATTAAGCCAGAGTCAGATAAATGAACAGGTTTTAAAAGATAATAAGAACATACAAATCGATTGTATTAAAATAGAATAGCAAACCAAATGCATTCTTCTTTGAAGTTTCCCAGATGATTATGCGAAGAATGTTGGCTATGTAAAGAGGCAGCAGGTGGGGACACAGTGTGTTGGAACTAAGCATTTTAGAGGAATTACGATGAATGTCTCATGTACTATTAAAAAGAAAACAGCTCTCCTTAATCTATTCTTCAGTATTCCTTGCAACTAAAATACTTGCTTTAATAGCAATTCTGTCTTTCAATAAATGTGAATACCGGCAAATCCCCAAGTTTAAAATATCACCATGCACAGTAATATTATTTTGGTGTGTGGATGCTAGGAGGTGGACTCAGTGTACTTATTGGCATAAAGACTTGTTTTTCTTCTTCCTTCCTTTTCCTTGCAGATATAAATGCATCTTAGGATTCATAGGTGACTGCAAATAAATCTGAGAGAAATTTCGTTTTTCAGAAGACTTAAATATTGCATCTTTTGTGAATTTCACTAACTTGGAGCAAATAACTGTGGTGAGAAGATAGTATAGGGTAACATTGGAGTTATCCTCAGAAAATTTTAAGCAGACGTTTAGTGTTAATAAGCTGATGAAAATATTGTATTTGACACTAGTCTTGCTGAGCATCCCTAATATATGAAACTGTGGCGTGTGATCTCTTTGTCAGCACTGAACTTAAGATAAACGAGTCTTCTGCTTTTTGAGTAAAGCGATCACTGACCTTAATTGGTTTGATCATTGGCACTGTTACAGTTATGGTATAAATGAAACAGCTTAACATTTTACAATTTCCCTCCTTTCTCAGTGTCCCAGTAAGCCCTTAGATCCCCAACTTTAAAAGCATTATAAAAAATCATTGATATAGCTTTTTTGTTGTTGACTTTCAAATTGACAAAAATTAATAACCCTTGAGTAAGATCACCTGTGTAATGAGATTGGTGTGCAAGTTTGGAGATAAGGTGTATACTAGAGTTACATTGCTCTGTGTTATAAAAGGTAGAGGAATTTGAAGAGCAGATGAAAAAATTCTGTGGGAAGAAATAGACCCCAAAGGAGATAAAAGCACCCTTCCACCCAGCCATCATCACAAGGAGACAAATATTTGTTGGGGAGGAGGAGAGGTTAAGTTGTGCAATTTAAAGCTTATTCTCCTTCTCCACTGCAGAGTTTTTGGTAGAATCTAAATTGCTCACTAATGGTTGGTAATAAATGCATTCTTTAATGAAATCAAGTAGATGCTGAGTTGTACAGTAGTTTGAATATGGGATGAATACAATGAGGGCAAGTGAATACAGTGGAGTCAGAAGATAAAGGACACTAAGTTCAAGGTTACAGTTAAGTTGGTGCCTCCTAGAATTGGTGAGAATGTTCACATTATTAAAATATTTTTGAGGGAAAGCTGATATTCATTCATTCACTCATTCATTTATTCAATCAACACATATGCAATGGAAAGTTCTTTAATGTGCTAAGTACTGGGCTTGTGGTATCTAAACCAACAGACATCGCTGCAGTTATGCAGTTTGTAATCCAGTAAGGAAAGCAGTTATTGAACCAAAGTCACATAAGTAGCTGTAAACATTTTATTTGTGATAATTACTGTAAAAATATCAGGGTGCCGTGAAAGCATGTAAGAAAGGAAACTAATTTTGACTGGGACATCAGAAAGGACTATCAAAGGGAGTGAATTAAGTTCATACCTAGAACACAGATAAGATTAATCCCGATGAAGACAAGAGAAGAGAGTGCTCCAGGAATTTATTTATTAGGATTTGGTACAGTAACAAGGAACAGAAAATCCAAAATAACAATGGCTTAAAAAGAAGTTTATTTCACTGCACTTGTAAAACTTAGAGCTGGGCAGTCCAAGGATGGTAGAGCTCATCAGTATAAGGAACCTAGTATTCTTCTATTTTGTTGTTCTACTATGTATGTCCTCTAGTTCCAAGGATCCCTCATGGTTCAGGATGACTGTGCCAGCTCCAGCCATTTCATTAGCATTCCAATCAGCAGAAGGAGGAAAGGGAGGAAGAAGGACATACCCCATTACTTTAAGAACACTTCTTATGTCCCAGGGTTATAACTTAACAACACGGTCACATGTAGCTCTGACAGAGATTAGGAAATGTGGTCTGTATTCAAAGCAGACATGTGCCCAACTAAAAGTTAGGGTTTTATTACTGTAGAAAAAGAGGGCTAGGTGTTCTGTTATATTGGGAGACAACTAACAGCTTCTGGAAGAGAAAATCTTATGTGCTTAGTTATATAAAGTTCTAGATAAGAGAAAGTTTGGTATATTCAAGAGAAAGAGCATAGTGTGTTTAAATGTTATGAGCAAAGGGGAAGAAGAATGGTGGCAGTGGGGCAAAACTAGAGAGGTAGATAAGGGCAAATCATACACAGCCTTTTGAATCATGCTAAGAATTTTGAATTTTATCCAAAGAACAATGAAAGACTATGTAATAGTCTTTTCCAGTTTTTAAGGAAAAGGTAACATTTTCACGTTCTCATATAAGAAATTTTTTCCTCTGGTCACAGCGTGGAGAGTATTTTAGAAATGTTGGAAATATATAGAAAGTTAAAGTAATGGTACTCTTTGGCATACAATTGCATATTTATCAATTTATTCTGACAAAAGCATCGGACAAGAGTACAAATCTGGAAGGATATGCACTGAATGTTTACATTGGGAATGAGTTTAGGGAAGCTTCACTTTCTCTTTTATAACTTTTTATTTTGAATGATTTGTTTTACAATAAACATGTATTACTTTAAGTTTCATTAAAAATTAATGAATCAATTTCAGTTTTGAAAAACAAAGACAAAAAGATTTGCTGACTTGCAGTCCAGATTGCTGACTCCTATTCCAAGTGGTCTTCCTTTGTTTGCTCTCCATTTCTGACGGTTGCCTCCTTGGAGTCTATTTGCCCAGTCCCTTTGCATTTGAAACTTCTATTAGGCTGATTTCCTACTTTTTAATTTGGTTTTTGCATTTCTGATAGGATGAGGGACAGCTTTGTCTCATTCCATCATCCCATTTCCCCACTCACACATTGCTCTCCTATATCCTGGCTATGTCGAGCAGCCTAGGTTTCTGATTTTCCTCCAGGGACTTTTGGACAGGACATGGGCATCCTTGGATTTTCCCTTTTCCTACTCTCACCATGTTTCTAAAGACATGCATTCAGGAGTTGAGCAATGGGGATTAAAGAGACTCTTTTGGATCATACCTGGTCCTTGATCCTTTTCCTGAACTGTATACACTTTAGCTGCTTAGACTTACAGAATTTTAGAGTTAAAAAAAAAAGAGTTTAAAGGCCATCAATTACAAAGTATAACGTAACACAGAAATTCCTTTGCGATATTCTGAATATCTTGACTATTTCTTGTCCCTTTGAAGAGCTCTAGTAATTAGAAACTTCCTTCTAATTAGTAGTGTCATAGAAAGATTATAGGACCCAGAGTCAGAAGACTTGTATTATAATCTGCCCTCATTTGTAGGATGACCTTGCAAATTGAGTAACATTGTGAACCTTAGTTTCTTCACTTTTATTTATTTATTTATTTTAACATCTTTATTGGAGTATAACTGTTTTACAATAGTGTGTTAGTTTCTCCTTTACAGCAAAGTGAATCAGTTATACATATACATATGTTCCCATATCTCCTCCCTCTTGCGTCTCCCTCCCTCCCTATCCCACCCCTCTCGGTGGTCACAAAGCACAGAGGTGATCTCCCTGTGCTATGCGGCCCCTTCCCACTAGCTATCTAATTTACATTTGGTAGTGCATGTATGTCCCTGCCACTCTCTGACTTCGTCACAGCTTACCCTTCCCCCTTCTTCACTTTTAAATAGGGATAACTCCTACCCTACTTTATTGGGCTATTCCATATCTGAAAACATTTTTTAAACTATAAACCATATATAATTATTACATAATTATGTTTATATATATAACATAGCATAGTTGTTATATGCTATATATAATTATTATATAAACATAATTATGTTTAACATAAAATATGTGAAAATGATATAATATATTGTGTATAATTATACAATTATGTGTAATTAAAATATTTACATAAAACATTTTGTATAACATAATTTTAATATGATATATATATTTCTTATGTACATAATATATATATGTATATATTTCTCACATCACAAGGAAATTCCATTTCTTCAATGTTAGACTGATGTAATTATATATTGAAAGTTTTTTTCGTTGATTGAGCTCAAATTTGTCTCCCCACGGTATTTATGTATTATGACTTTTATCCTCTGAAACAATGTAGAACTTGTCCAGTATTTCTTCTGCATAATTGCTATTCATTAACCAGAAAGCTAATAGGCCCAAACTATGAAAATTTAGGTTTATGTTCTGTGGAAGAATTTCCTGGCATCTGGAACTTTAGGAACACAATTGGATCTCCAGTAAAAACTTTGAAAGACATTTGAAATAAAGGAAACTGTGAACTTAAGTGTGTTCATGTAACTTCTTTCCCATATATTTGAAGGTTATATTTAGTTTGATAAAATCTTTCCCAGGCATCTTTTATTGTAAACCAGTGAAGTGTGGAGAACTATGGTTGTACGCAGCTAACTTCTATACTGACTTTAGGGGGCAGTACTAAACCACTGATAAATTTGTTATTTCTGCTAATGCTATTGTCAATGATTAACATAAAATAAAACTAAAATAAGAATAATGAGATTTGTGATGCAATGATATACACCTCTTATTGTTAGTAAAATTTTCTAGGTAGTCAGATGAAAATGGTAGTTTGAAATTCATTTAATGATTTATTTAATAAATAATTTTTAAATTACATTATGCACAACACATTGTAAGAGATACAAATGTGAATAAGGCATGTTTACTTTCAGATAACTAACAATTAAGTTGGATAAGTAAGTTGAGTGTGTGTGTGTGTGTGTGTGTGTGTGTATACAACTCATTCAGGATAAAGTTTAATTTAAAAAAGCAACATTTATTGTTTATTTTTTATGAACCAGTTGCTGTCAAGCAACTAATTTTATCTGCATACAGCCCTATCACGTAGGAACTATTATTGTGCCTGCTTTGCAGATAAGGAAACTGAGGATTAGTAAGTTTATATGATTTGTTCAGTCACACAGCTTGCATGTGGCAGAGCCAGGAATGTATATCTATTTGTATATCTTAAATGTATGTTTGTTTGACTTTAAGGCTTTTGCTCTTTGCCAAATAGATGATGCAGTCTATCATCTCAAAGTGTGTGTGAAATAACACAATACACAAACTCTCAGAAATAGCTATAGACATTCAGAAGAGAGCAACATCATTTCTGTTTGTGGGAAATCTGGAAAAATGTACGTAAGAGGTGAAATCTGAACTGTATTTTGAGGAATCAATGGGATTATAAGAGAATAATAGCTAAAGACGGTAGTTAATATTTACTGAAACCTTATTATGTTTCAGGCACTTTCACTTTATATTCATTACCTTAATATCAGGAAAAAATTCTGAGGGAGGTACTACTGTACTATTTTCCCACTGCATAGGTGAGGTAAGTGAGGGGGACAGTGGTCATATCTGATGAAAATCACACTACTAAGTAGGCTAAAGTAAGAGAGTTAGAACTTGAATCCAGGACTAATTTTAGAGCCTAAACTCTTAACCAGTACAATAGCTATATGGAGAAGTGAGGTGGGGGCATGAACAAAACATAGAAGAGATTAGGAAAGTGTAAAAAATTCCATTTGGTTGTAGTCTGGGGTGAGTAAAATAGAGTAAGAAAAAGAACTGAAAAATAGTTTGACCATGAAACCTTAAGCCATATTCAGGAATTTTGATATTATTTGCTGTACAATGGGAAATAATTGGAGATTTATGAGCTGGGGAGAGACATAAGCAGAGTTTTTCTTTGTGGTGGAGAAAGAGACAGAGGAAGAAAACTGATTAATCTATAAAATGTTGATAATTCTTAGCCAAGTATGTAATCATTTACAGTGCCTTACGTGTCAACCGTGATGGTCAGACCAGTGACTTATCATTAGTTGGTGAAGGAGATGCCCATTTGATCATTCTATTCATTTTGTAGACAGCATTGATCAAACATATACATGCTCTAGAGTCAGGCAATCTGGATTAGAATCCTTTTTCTGTCACTTACCAGCTCTGTGACCTTGGGTTTTACTTGACTTCTCTGTGCCTTAGTTTAGTATTTGCCTGAAAGCACTGTGTGAATTAAAATAATGAATAATAGAGTGTTCAATAGATTGTAGCTATCGTTATTATTGTATCTTACAGACAGTAACTGATTGAAGGACTACTGAAGTTCATAATTTCTCAGTTATTGAAAATTGATAAAGGGAAATTTAAGATGTGAATACAAAAACCAGTCATATTATGAAGTCTTATTTTCTATTTTTAAAAGTAACAGCTTTTGGGGGGAGGTGGGTGCTATTTACAATTCAGTATGTAAACTATCTTTACTAACTTCAGTAATCATGATCTATCAATGTTGTACACTGAACACTACATTCTGAATATTTTTAGACAAACTTATTGTCTTTCCTATTTTTAAAAAAAATTCAGTCTGCTGAGTGTTCAGCAGGCTCTTTGAATGTGGAATTTTTCTTCAGTTCTGACAAAATTTCTTGCTTATTACTTTGACAATTTCTTCTCACCTTTACATGAAGCATTCTTCGTTTGATCCCCTAATTTTCTTAACTTTTAACATCTTTTGATCTTTTGTTCTGCCCTCTGGGTAATTTGCTGTGACTTATTTTCCAGCTGTTCTATTGGATTTTATGCATTTACTTGTTTTGTAGCATTCTGTTCTTGTTTTAGGGATGCAAATATCTTCTATCTCTTTGAGGATATTATTTATAACTTTTTTCTGTATATTTATTTTGTTCTGTTAAAGCAGCGGTTCCCACCCTTTTTGGCACCAGGGACTGGTTTCATGGAAGACAGTTTTTCCACAGATGGGGGGAGGGGGATGGTTCAGGCAGTAATGCGAGCGATGGGGAGTGGCAGATGAAGCTTTGCTCACTTACCTTCTGCTGTGTGGCCCAGTTCCTAACAGGGGTCTCTGAGGGTTGGGGACCCCTGTTTTAAAGGTTTCCTTCCGATATGTGGTGATCCTTGTGTTCTTGTTCACATTTAACTAAAAAATTAGGAACTGTTTATGTGGATGGAGTTTGTAGAGAGGGGGCTTCACAGTAGGCATTAAGGCATAGACGCCCACCATTTTCCTAAATACATACAGATCACTTTTCTTGAGAGGTCCATTTCTGCAGAGAGGAATATATTCTTGGATCCTACCTGGAGGATATGAACTTAGCTGCCATGTTGTCTAAGACAAATGTGGGAAGGCACTGGGGTAGATTGAGAATCTTCATTTACTACATAGATGTTCACTTAATTTCATTGTTTTTAACGAGGCACCCCTCGGCTTATTGTGCATAGATTCTTAAAATTCATAATCCCTTTGCTTCAACCTCGTCAGAATGTAAAACTCCAATTTCTTGTCAGGTGGTAAAGGTTTAGTTTCTCTGCTGGCTGAGGTGGAGTTTCCATTCTGTTTCAGCTCCACCAGCACCTAAACCTTCACAGGTAGTCAGTCTCTCTAATTCTTAAGCCCTTTTGAGGGTGTTGAATTGTGAATAGATCTGCTTCTTATTCTTCTTCCTTGCAGGTACTTTGCTTTCAGTTTTCTCAAGTTTGCTAAATTAATTTGCTAAATCATCTGTTTATCATTTTCTTGATATTGCTCATCTGCTAACATCCCTCCAGTTGTCCTTTTCCTTATGGTTTAGACCATTTTTACAAAAGTTTTGCTGTCATTTAAGTGGGATTTGGGAAGTAGTAAAAGTAAATATGTAT
The DNA here is from genome assembly GCF_002837175.3 of Physeter macrocephalus. Lineage (NCBI taxonomy): Eukaryota > Metazoa > Chordata > Mammalia > Artiodactyla > Physeteridae > Physeter > Physeter macrocephalus. The sequence continues at coordinate 32,867,636 of NC_041219.1, read as the reverse complement.
GTTTAACATGGAAGTCCTTTTATTAATTTTAAAAGTATTACCCCTCTTATATGTATAATACAAAATTTTATGAAGCTCATTTTTTTTCAAAAAGGAGACTACCATTTTGGGCTTTTTATCAATTCCTGTTTCAATAAAGTATTTTCATGCTATTTCTCTGATTGCATTAGAAATCATAATATTTTTCTCATTTGTTGCTGTTCCTGTATTTTCTTGGTCATTTCCATGTCCTGTTCTTCAATACGAACGTTGTAATCTACCAGTCTTTTTCATCCAGTTTTTTCACTTTCAATTTCCTTTCACTTTCAACTTTGAGTTGAATTATACATGTTTTTTGGCTGATTCACATGGCACAGCCACATAACTATGGCTAGAATTAAGCTGACTTCTGCTTGCTAACATACACCATAAGAAATTTATGTAATTTAATTGATGTTAAGATATCTAAATGACACTGATATAATATATACATTGATATAATATATTGGTATAATATAAATTTAATTTCAGAGAACTTCATCTACAATAAATTTGTCACCAGGAGAAGTGGAAGAAGAAGATGATGATGAAAACACTTGTGGGCCCTCAGGACTCTGGGAAGCATTAACTCCTTGTAATGGATGTAGGAACCTTGGCTTCCCCATTCTTGCACAGGTAATGGTTTGCTATCTTAAGGTACAATAAAACATAAAAATGGTTGCCTATGTTTTTAAGTAAATCTTTTTTCTTCCCCTCTGCAAATCCAATTAGTGTCTTCTTCACTTTGTAATTTTTCTTCAGTTGAAGGTCAGTAAAATGCTTATGTGATTAGATGTACATGTATGCATATGCAAACACATACTGTATATAATTTTTTGTGCTTGTTTTATTTTGGTCATGATGCTAGTTCCAGAAAAATTGAGTTGTTTATGAAGTTTTAGTATCTATGATTTGGAAATATTTCATTTTTAAAATTGCTATTTTGAAATTAAATCACAATTTATATTTAAATAATAATAAAAATGATTTAAAAGGAAGCATATGAAAGCTCTTTAAAAGCAGCAGTGATTCCTTTTCTTAGCACAATGGAATATCGTAGAATAATGTGTGCCACTGAAGATTATGCACTACAATTCAAAAATGAGACCAGAACACTAAAACATCATTTACAATTTTGAAATCATTTCACTACTCATTAAGTCACTTTAAATTCTATTGTGTCACCTTCAAATTTTTGTTGTGTACTGTGGTCCGCAAGCCCTTAGAGGAGTTTCAGAAATAAATAAAATAAGCCAAACAGAATTAGGAAATTTGAAGCTACAAAGAAAATATCTCTACATGAAGACGAAGAAGCACTTAATACGAAAAACCGTGTAATGGCAAAGGTATGTATATGTAACCGCATAGAATATGAGTGCAAAAATAATGTAGGACAGAAAATAACTCATTATATCTCAAAAATATTATTTTCTGTTTTGCAACAAATATGAAACAATTTTATCTAAGAAACCATTACATGTTTTTACATGTATGTCATAATTTGATCACAGCCACCCAAATTCCAATATAAATTTATTGTGGCACGCTAACTAGGATAATCAAATCAGCATACAGTACTTAAAGAATCTCTTCACCTTAATGTGAACTATTTATAGAACTTTATGACAATTTATACTAACCATTACAGAATTATTATCAATATATACTGGGCTGTGAGATCCATAAAGGTAGAGACTATGTGTTGCTTGGTGTCTATGATCTAATGCCAACATTGTTCTTGGCATGTTGTCAGAATTAAGTAGTAGTTGAATTAAATAATAAATAAATGTGTATGTTCTGTAGGGTTTCATTTCTTCACTTAAAGTTTTTACAGAGTTTTACCTCATATATAGAAGAGTATACGAGAAAGGAAATTAAGAAACATAGGTTTTAATTTTATTAATATTCTCTTATCTGCTTAACAATTTACCAATAATTGAATGTTTTTTTGTTTTATAAAATTAACACCTTTGTATTTTTTATTTTAAAAGTAGAATTCTTATAAAGTAGTAGGACTCTAAGCTATCAATAATATATGACTGTATCTGGGTTCACCATTACCTTACTAACATTTATTTTTTAAATTTTAATTTATTTTGTTTTATTAGGTTTGGTAGTAGGCTTGGTAGTAACTTGCTTTTGGTTTACAATTTTTAAATATTTTTCTTTGACTATTTTTCTTTGGAGACTTGCATTGCTCCAATAAGTATTGAGTATTACTATTTTAGTAGTTACATTTACCATAAAATGTTTCCCAGCTTGCAGCTTTTCTTTTTTTCTTAATATTGTATGAGCGTATGTTGTGTAGTTTTTTAAACTATCAAATTCATTAAGCTTCTCGGTCTTATTTTTTTTTTATTCATTTCATCCAGAATTCCTTTTAACAAATTTCAAATATGGCTCTATATTTGTTTTTAACTTGTTGATATATGGTTTTTCTATGACTTTCCATTTGGCAATAACTCCCATTACTTTCATTATATTTCATCCTGTTTGGCGTGGGGTTTCTTCTGAACCTCTTAATTTTCCTATTTTTAAAAACAATGACCCACTTTTGATATTTGTACATATATATGGCAGGAGAAATCATTATTGTATTAAAACTATTAACTGACATTGTCTGCTTTTTAAATTTATATTTTATAATTACTATGTCAGGTTTAAAAAGTATTCATATTGGGATTTTAATTGTTACTGCATTAAATCTATAAATTTACTTGAGATGCAGTATTTTTTTAATGTCTTTAATCTAACAAATCAAAAGTAGAATTCTTTTATCAGCATTCTCTTCTAGTCTTCTTTTACTAATGTTCTCAATTTGTGATGGGATCCCCTTTAACATTTATATGTGTATATATATATATATATATATATACATCCATATATATATAATTACAATAACATTTTTAATGTGTGATGGTGCAAAACTATAAAAATACTTTATTATATTTCACAACAAAATTAATGTGCAATGGTTGACACACTAGTATAGCTTAATACATTTATAGTTTAAAACTTTGATGTCATGTTGCTTTCTAAGCTTAATTTACCTTGTCCTGCCTCCTGTTGGTTGCTTCTGTCCCTGGTTATGTATTTTGGAAGTTTTAGAATTTTCTTTGGCTAATAAATGTAGATCATAGATGGATCAGGATCTTTGAGAGTAATCTTTAGCATTTTATTCTGTCATCTGTTCATTTAATCACAATATCAAGTGAAGGGAATGTTACAGATAGTTCAGAGCCTGATTGTAAATCCCCATTTAGTTTTATTACTACCCTTTCCTGTTAATAGAGCATATGTTATTAGAGCAGAGAATTTGAGTTGAGTTGTGTTATGGTGGATGATATTGCTTTCCTCCACCGTCTTAGATGAGATGTCCACCTCTGCACCATGTGCAGCGCAGGGCTTTGAGGCTCTTTCCTAAAGAGTCAGTCCTGATGGGTGGAGACCCTCTGTTCACCATCCTGTTCACACATGTAGCCTGTAAGGTTGAGATGAAGGGTCTGGATACTAAGTCTTTAGCTGTTTTGCAACATGCTTGCCAGCAGTCTCTGCTCCTGCAATCACCATACTCATACTGCCCCATGGGGAGACGCCAACAGCTCTTACTGATGGGCTAGAAGTACCCTCTGAGGACAAGAGGGCTTGCAGTCCTTGCTAACAACAATATTAAGACATGTTGAAAGCAACCACTATGACCATGCTGACTGTATTTCCTCCTGGATCTAGGAAGGCTGGTCCTGCTAGGGCTGTGTTTCTCTTTTGAGTCTGCAAACATGGTTGCAGTCATATGCACAGCACCAGTGGTGGTGCCTGTTGTTACAATTGCTCCTTTTATCAGGCCCTGTAGGCTTTGTAACTGCAGAATTATGTGAACTCTTAAATGCAGTATAAGTGGGAGGCATGATGAATTCATTCCTCCCCAGCATAATCATGATAGGTGGCCCCAAACACTTCAGGGTTTATGTGAAGGCTCCTGATGCTCACTTGATCTTGATTCCCTCCATAGAAATAGGTAGCATTTGCCTAGGGAAAGACAAGTAAAATAAAGTGAGACCAGAAAGACTGCTCCCTTCTATTCCTATAGCTAAACAACAAGAGCTTATAATAAGAATTTTGAGCTCTCAAGTCCACTCTCCCATTTGATGCAACAGTGCCCCCTACAGTATCTCCACAGTGACCACAATGATCATTCCAGTTTGCTTGGACAGTTTGTGTCAGTGAGAACACTTATTAAAATACACTTTTGTTAGTATTTCTGCTGGTCAGGTGGTATGTGCTTTAATATTTTGATAGCTACTAGCAAATTGTGCACATCTCACTGTCACTGATGTATATACAAAAATCAGTACAAGGCAGTCACGAGGAGACATACATTCTGCAACATGTCAGCTTAGCTGGGTTGGAGTATGTTCAAGAATAGATTGGATGATGAAATTAGAACACTCCCTAACACCATACACAAAAATAAACTCAAAATGGATTAAAGACCTAAATGTAAGGCCAGACACTATAAAACTCTTAGAGGAAAACATAGGCAGAACACTCTATGACATAAATCACAGCAAGATCCTTTTTGACCCATCTCCTAGAGAAATGGAAATAAAAACAAAAATAAACAAATGGGACCTAATGAAACTTAAAAGCTTTTGCACAGCAAAGGATACCATAAACAAGACCAAAAGACAACCCTCAGAATGGGAGAAAATAGTTGCAAATGAAGCAACCGACAAAGGATTAATCTCCAAAATT
>NC_041219.1:32850340-32862774 GCF_002837175.3 Physeter macrocephalus | reverse complement strand
AAACTAAAAATAGAACTACCGTATGACCCAGCAATCCCACTACTGGGCATATACCCAGAGAAAACCATAACTCAAAAAGACACATGCATCCCAATGTTCATTGCAGCACTATTTACAATTGCCAGGACATAGAAGCAACCTAAATGTCCATCAACAGATGAATTGATAAAGAAGAGGTGGTACATATATACAATGGAATATCACTCAGCCATAAAAAGGAACAAAACTGTGTCATTTGCAGAGATGTGGAGTCTCTAGTCACCCTAGAGACTGTCGTACAGAGTAAAGTAAGTCAGAAAAATATCGTATATTAATGCAATATCTGTCTATCTATCTATCTATATATGGAACCTAGAAAATGGTATAGTTGATCTTATTTGCAAAGCAGAAATAGAGGCACAGACGTAGAGAACAAATGTATGGATACCAGGGGGAAAGGGGGGGGTGGGATGAATTGGGAGATTGGGATTGACATATATACACTCTTATGTATTAAATAGATAACTAATGAGAACCTACTGTACAGCACAGGGAACTCGGTGCTCTGTGGTGACCTAAATGGGAAGGAAAAAAAAAAAACAAAAGAAGAGAGTATATATGTATAATGAGAACCTACTGTACAGCACAGGGAACTCGGTGCTCTGTGGTGACCTAAATGGGAAGGAAAACCAAAAAAGAGGGGATATATGTATATGTGTGGCTGATTCACTTTGCTGTACAGAGAAACTGACACAGCAGTGTAAAGCAACTATACTCCAATTAAAAAATGAGAAAAGCAAGAGAAACATAAAAAAAAAGAATAGATTGGATGGTCAGTATGCTGCAGATGGCAATACAATATTGGATATGAAATTAAGGGTTGCCGACAGGTAAGGAATCTTTGAAATACAACCTTGGGGAACACTTTGGAGAAGTACTAGGAACCTCCTCAGTGTGCCATGGCCTCCAAATGAGGCTCATTTGGCCCGGAGTCCTTCCAAAAATCCATGTATTTTCCAGGTGAGCCTGTGTACCAAAGCCTCTGCAGGACCTTTAGCTCTTCTCCCTAAGCACCTTGGCCTCGTCTTTTAGAGATTGCAGAGTGCTTACCACTGGGCGTTTACTCTCTTCCGCAAACCCAGTTATGTCCAGAGTGTCCCTAGCTGGAATGACCTGGGTGCTGCTCTAAGCCTCCACTGGTGGTCTCAGGATGTAAGTGAGGTTTTCCCACTGAATAAAAAGATCTCTTGTATCTGAAGGGGGACACAGCTGAAGCTTGCCAGTGGCAAACTTCAAGTGGAGCTGTTGTTTTTTACTGTTATGGATGGATATCTTTACAGACTTCAAGGGAAGCAGCCTGGTTAGCTCTAAGATCTGTGTAGGCTTTTTACCTGTTTCCTGGGTGGCAGGGCCATGTCTGTTATAGTCATCACAGATAGCAGCTGGTCAGGCCAGCAGCATGACATCAGGTAGTGTGAGGCGGGGGCTGGTACGAACGATGCCCACAGTCACCATTCGGGCCTGGTTGTGCACATCAATCACTTCTCCTTTTCTGCTGACCTGTAGAAAGTCACTCTCAAACACTGGTGCATAATGGAATATAGGGTACTCCCCCTTGTACAGTTGTTGCTGCAGTTTCCCCATGGAAGTATTAAACATGCTCATTGCATGGCTGCCTTCGGCTTTGTAGTATGGTAATGTATCTTGGCTGTTCATCGCTATCTTTTATCAAGACAGCTCCTAGAGGCTCCTCTGCACCTTCCTTATCACACCTTGCAGGGCGTCCTGTTTCCCTGGTCTCTCTGGCAGGTGGGCTAGCAGTGGTCTTCTGCAGGCTTTGTCTCTGAGTGACTGAGGACAGGGTGGGGGAGCTGATTACTGACTGCTCAGTGCTAGAGACAGTTGCTCCTGGACCTGACTGTGCCCTGCCTAGAGCATGGAGTTGTCAGGGCATGCAGAGGCCGGGGCCCCAGTAGATGTCAGGGTGCACAGATGTTGATGTGCACAGATATTGGTATTCAGTCGTAATTCCACTGCACCTCTCCTCCAGAAACTGTAGCTTCCAACTAGGCCTAAACCCCTCACAAGGCCACACTGCCACAGATCAACAGACCACCCCTCCTCCCATGGGCACATCTAAGGATCTTAATACATACTGACAAATTGCTTTCAGAAAGGGTTAGACAAACGTTCTGTTAGGTATGAGTTAAAATATGCATACTGTCTTATCCAGCACTTCTAACTACAGACAGTTAAAATTAATTGTAGACAGTTTACCTTAAAGAGAATTGGACAAGGTGGTAAACAAGCTGGATGTACACAATGTTTATCAAGGTTTATTGTAGCAAAAAATGTCATAAACAGGATTAATATCTTACAGTAAGGATTTGGTTAAATAAATTATGGAGCATTCTATGAAAGAATACTCTGAAGCCACAAGAATGATTATGTAGTTCCCTATTTATTGAAATGAAAAGATATACCTGATTTTTTTTTTTAAGAAAAAGAGCAAAACAAACATTTCAAACTAGTTTTATACTTGTGGTCCAATTTATGTAAAATCGTCTGTGTGTGTGTGTTTGGGTATGAAAGTATAATATGTTCAGTGAAATGTTTAAAGTACTTATTTCTGGATGGTGTAATTTTTATTTTCTTTATACTTTCTATTTTTTATTAGGATAATTATTATTTCTATTAACAGGAAGAGTAAAGCTATTTTTATTAACAATATCTATTTTTACAGCCATCAAAAATTTTATGTTTATACACACCCTCAAAATGCTGAGATTTTCCCTAGACATCTGTACCCTGACTATATGGTGAGAAGAGCCTTAAACATCACATTTATGCTCTATTCTTTACTCATTATCAAATTGGCCTACTAAAAAAAGTTCTGAGAAATTTTGCCAGCTATTATAAATATTATAAATTCAGTAAGATTAAAATATCTTTATTGGCATGACAATATATATAACACGCACATACGTACACATATAAAGTCATAGTTTTTGAGTCTTCAGTTTGTTCTATAAAAATGAACATTTTCTTCCCTTCATATTGAAGTATCTGGTTATTTCTGGTAATATGAATATTTTATTCTTTATTTATTGAGAGGCCTAGTCACATATCAATAGCAATTCTTACTGGCCTGTCCAAAGTCTTTATATTTTGATTTCCACTTCATGTCTACATTATTTATAATTAGTAAAAAGAATAAGCCTAACATACGTTTACTAATCAAACTAACCTTTCAAATGTATCCAAGAGGTTCTGGTATTTGTTGAAAGGTATAGGTACCACTGGATACAGTATAATTTAATTTAGGTGCTTTTTAAAAAATAAAGTGAAGATATACCGATTTTCTTAAAAGCACTTTTATGCTGTGCACATATGTTACAAGATATTTATCTTAGGCTTCCACTAGACCACTGAGCTAATTGCCCTATCTCCAGGGAAACCAGAAGCTATATTACTTGTAGGGCCTAAGGACTTTCAGGATTTTTTCCTAACCAGTCATTAGACCAACAGCAGTAGAACCTCTCTTACTTGGCCTGATAACTATCACATGTAGTGTTCTGGCAAATATGTCTATTTTCATGAGTCTGATGAATTTTATCTGAAATTCCTCTAGGTATTTAGAAAAATATCTTAATATTTGCTTCAATACTTAAGAAGCTCAGATGGCTAAATAAAAAATCTACCTGGAACTGAGATTAATAAATTCTTAGGAGGCTAACCTAAGAAAACATTGGTACAGTTTATGTCAGAGAATGTTTTGCCTATGCTCTCTTCCAGGAGTTTTATGGTGTCATGTCTTATGTTTAAGTCTTTAAGCCATTTTGAGTTTATTTTTGTACATGGTATGAGGGTGTGTTCTAACTTCATTGATTTACATGCAGGTGTCCAACTTTCCAAGCACTACTTGCTGAAGAGACTCTCTTTTTCCCATTTTATATTCTTGCCTCCTTTGTCAAGGATTAATTGACCATAGGTGTATGGGTTTATTTCTGGGCTCTCTATTCTGTTGCATTGATCCATATGCCTGTTTCTGTACCAAAAGATAACATGCATCCCTATGTTCATAGCAGCACTGTTCACAATAGCCAAAACATGAAAACAAGTTAAATGTCCATCAACAGATGAATGGATAAAGAAGTTGTGGTTGTATACATATACACAATACTGTTCAGCCATAAAAAAGAATGAAATAATGTCATTTTCAGCAACATGGATACAACTGGAGATTATCATACTAAGTGAAGTAAGTCAGAAAGAGAAAGACAAATACCATATGATATCACTTATATCTGTAATCTAAAATAAGACACAAGTGAACCTATCTACAAAACTGAAACAGACTTATAGACAAAGGGAACAGACTTGTGGTTGCCAAGGGGAAGGGGGGAGGGAGAGGGATGGACTGGGAGTTTGGGGTTGGTAGATGCAAACTATTACATTTAGAATGGGTAAACAACAAGGTCCTACTGTATAGCACAGGGAACTATATTCAATATACTGTGATAAACCATAATGGAAAAGAATATAAAAAAAGAATGTCTATGTATGTATAACGGAGTCACTTTGCTGCACAGCAGAGATTGGCACAACACTGAAAATCAACTATAAATTCAATAAAAAAATTTTTTTAATAAATTATTTTTATGTAAATGCAGCAGCTCTTAGCTTTTCATAGTTAGTCATTAGACATTCTTAAAATAAATTTATGTTCCTTCTCCTCTACATAAGAGTTTGTGTCACTGGGTAAATTATTTAACCTCCCTGGACCTTATATTTGTCATCCTTGAAATTGAGATGATACTTTAGGTATCTTTCAACTCCAGAATAGTTATGGTTTTGGATAGGGGTTTAACTTTTCCCCCGTAATGAAACTACTACATACTTTGGAAATATTCCAAACAAAAATAATAAGTTAAGGAATTATTCAGATATTAACAGCTCTGGGAATTTGTGATGCAATACATAATCTTATTCTTTTGCTGAATTTCTTCTTGCCAAAACTTTTAAAAGAAGCAACATTTGAAATATGGAAATGACAAAAATGTTAGTTCAGTAAGATGAGCATTCAGTGGGGGCAGTGCTTAAAACTATGTAAGTGAACATACGGGTTAAACATTTTAAACAGAATTCAGTTAATATTGGACATGGCTGTAGTAGGCAGATTAATTCCCTCCAAAGATGCCCATATCTAATCTTTACAACTTATGAATATGTGACCTTACATGGCAAAGGGACTTTGCAGATATGATTAAGTTAAGGATCCTGAGGTGGAGAGATACCCTGGATTATCCAGGTGGACCCAGTGTGAGCCCAACCGTCCTTATGGTGATCCAGTGGGTAAGGCTCTGCGCTCCCAATGCAGGGGGCCAGGGTTTGATCCCTGCTTGGGGAACTAGATCCCGCATGCATGCCGCAATTAAGAAGTCCACATGCTGCACTAAGAAGCCCGCATGCCACAACTAAGAAGCCCACATGCCACAACTAAGAAGTCCTCATGCTGCAACTAAAGATCCCACCTGCTGCAACGAAGATCCCGTGTGCCACAACAAAGACCCAGTGCAGCCAAAATAAATAAGTAAATAAGTAAATAAATAAATATTTAAAAAAGAAAAAGGATAGAGGGTCAAAGTCAGAGAAGGATATGTGATGATGGATACAAAGGTTGAAGTGATGTGGCCATGAACCAAGGAATGCAGTTGGCTGAAGAGTAGGAAATGCATTCTCCTCTAGAGGAACCAGCCCCACCAATACCTTGATTTTAGCCCTGTGAGAATCATTTTGGACTTTTGACATTCAGAACTGTAAGAGAATAAATTTCTGTTGTTTTAAGCTACTGAGTTTGTGATAATTTGTTATAGCAGCCCTGGGAAACTAACACACATTTTGATACCTAGAAGTGGGATGCTGCTGTAACAAATACACTAAAATGTGGAAGTGGCTTTGGAGTTGGGCAGTGGATAGGAGCAGGAATAATTTTGAGTAGCATGATAGAAAAAGCCTAGATTGCCTTGAACATAACTGTGACTATTAAAGATTCTTCCATAACTGAGTCACTTTGCTGCACAGCAGAGATTGGCACAACACTGAAAATCAACTATAACTTCAAGGAAGGAAGTGATATGAAGGAAGGAAGTGATATGGTACAGAAAACCTATTTTGTCTTAGAAAATACCTAAATTGTCATAAACAGCACCATACTCAATGCTGAAAAGCAGAAAGCAGTTCCTTTAAGATCAGGAATAAGACGAGGATGAACACACTTACCACTTTTATTCAGCATAGTTTTGGAAGTCCTAGCCACAAGAATCAGAAAAGAAAAATAAATAAAAGGAATCCAAATTGAAAGGGAAGAAATAAAACTCTCACTGGGAATTCACTTGCAGTCCAGTGGTTAGGACTCTGCACTTTCACTGCCAAGGGCACGGGTTCAATCTCTGGTTGTGGAACTAGGATCCCGCAAGCTGCATGGCGTGGCCTAAAAACAATAAAAACCCCCCAAAACAACAACCGACTCTCACTGTTTGCAGATGACATGATACTACATGTAGAAATCCTAAAGTTGCCGCCAAAAAACTATTAGATATAATAAATGAATTCAGTCAAGTTACATGATAAACAATTGATATACAAAAATATGTTGTTTCTATACACCAACAATGGACTATCAGAAAGAGAAATTAAGGAAGCAATCCCATTTAGAATTGCATCAATAAGAATAAAATACCTAGGTATAAATCCAACCAAGGAGGTAAAAGACCTGCTGTTCAGAAAACTATAAGCCTCTGCTGAAAGAAATTGAAGATGACACAAAATAATGGAAAGATATACTGTGCATATGGACTGGAAGAATTAATATTGTTAAAATAACCACAGCTCCAAAGGCAATCTACAGATTCAATGCAATCCCTATCAAAATACCCATGGAATTTTTCACAGAACTAGAACAAATAATTCTAAAATTTTTATGGAAACACAAAAGATCCTGAGCAGCCAAAACAATCTTGAGAAAGAACAAAGCTGGAGGTATCATGCTCCCTCATTTCAAACTATACTACAAAGCTATAGTAATCAAAATAATATGGTACTGGTGCAAAAACAGACACATAGATCAATGGAACAAAATAGAGATCCCAGAAATAAACCCACACTTATATGATCAATTAATCTCTGACAAATGAGGCAAGAACATACAATGGGGAAAAGACAGCCTCTTCAATAAATGGTGTTGGGAAAACTGGACAGCTACATGCAAAAGAATCAAACTGGACTACTTTCTCACACCATATACAAAAAAAACCCCTCAAAATAGATTAAAGACTTAAATATAAGACCTGAAACCATAAAACTGCTACAAGAAAACATGCTCTTTGACATCAGTCTTAGCAATATTTTTTTGGTTATGTCTCCTCAGGCAAGGGAGGTAAAAGCAAAAATAAGCAAATGGGACTACATCGAACTAAAAAGCTTTTGCACAGTGAGCTAAACTATCAACAAAAGAAAACAGCCTACTGAATGGGAGAAAATATTTGCAAAAGGTATATCCAATAAGGGGTTAATATACAAAATACACAAATAACTCATTCAACTCAACATCAAAACAAACAACTTGATTAAAAAGTAGACAGAGGATCTGAATAGACATTTTTCCAAAGAAGGCATACAGATAGTCAACAGGCACATGAAAAGATGCTGAACATCACTAGTGGTCAGGGATATGCAAATCAAAACCGCAAAGAGATATCACCGCACACCTGTCAGGATGGCTGTTATCAAAGACAACAACAACAAAAAAACAAAAAACAAATAACCAGTGTTGGCCAGGATGTAGAGACAAAGGAACCCTCCTGCACAGATGATGGGAATGTAAACTATTGTCACTGCTATGGAAAATAGTATGGCAGTCTCTCCAAAAATTAAAAATAGAACTAGCAGACAATCCAGCAAATCTACTCCTGGGTATTTATCTGAAGAAAATGAAAACAGTAGTTTGAAAAGATATATGCACCCTTATGTTCATTGCAGCATTATTTATAATAGCCAACATATGGAAGCAGCCTAAGTGGCTATCAATGGATGAATGGATAAGAAGGTGTGGTATATACATACACAATGTAATATTACTCAGCCATAAAAAAAATTCTTGCTGTTTGTGATACCATGGATGGACCTAGAGGGTATTATGCTAAGAAAAATGTCAGGCAAAGAAAGATAAATACCATTGAATGTAAATGAATAAGAAAATATAAACAGATTCATAGATACAGAGAACAAACTAGCAGTTTACAGAAAGGAGAGGGTGAAGGGATGAGTGAAATAGGAAGAGAGATTAAGAAGTACAATATTCCACTTGTAAGCCATGGTGTTGTAATGTGCATCATAGGGAATATAGTCGATAACACTAATAAATTTGTATGGTGTTAGGTGGTAATGACTTATTGTGGTGATGATTTTGTAATACATAAAAATATTGAATCACTATGTCATACAGCTGAAACTAATATAATATTGTAAGTCAATTAATTATACTTCAGTAAAAATACTTTATTGCTAAAAACTATCCATCATCTGATCTGAGCCTTCAGAGAGTTATAATCTTTTGGCTGGTGGAGGATTTTGCCTCGATGTCAATGGCTGCTGACTCATCAGGGTGGTATTTGCTGCAGGTTGGGGTGGCCATGCCAATTTCTTAACATAAGATCATAATGAAGTTCGCTGCATCAACTGATTCTTCCTTTCATGAATGATTTCCCTGTAGCATGCAAGGATGTTTTATAGCATTTTACCCGCAGTAAAACTTCTTTCAAAATTGGAGTCAGTCCTCTCAAACCCTGCAGCTGCTCTATCAACCTACAGCATCTTCTCCAGGAGTAGATTCCATCTCAAGAAACCACTCTCTGCTCATTCGTAAGAAGCATCTCCTCATCCATTAAAGTTTAATCATGAGACTGCAGCAATTCAGTCACATCTTCAGGCTCCACTCCTAATTATTGTTCTCTTGCAGTTTCTACCACATCTGCAGTTACTTCCTCCACTGAAGTCTTAAACTCCTCAAAAGTCATTCATGAGGATTGAAATCAACTTCTTCCGAACTCTTGTTAATGTTGATATTTTGACCTCTTCCCATGAATCATAAATGTTCTTAGTGGCATCTAGAATGGTGAATCCTTTCCTGAAGGTTTTCAATTGACTGCCCAGATGCATCAGAGGAATCATAATCTATGAGAGCTTAGCCTTACAAATGCATTTCTTAAATCATAATACTTGAAAGTCAAAATGACTGCTTAATCCATGGGCTGCAGAATGAATGTTGTGTTAGCAGGCATGAAATCAACATGAATCTTGTACATCTCTATCTGAGCTCGTGGGTGATCAGGTGCTTGTTAGTGAGCAGTAATATCTTGAAAAGAATTTTTTTTTTCTGAATAGTATCAACAGTGGACTTAAACTATTCAGTAAACCATGTTGTAAGCAGATGGACGGTCATCCAGGCTTTGTTTTTCCATTTTTAGAGCACAGACAGAGTAGATTTAGCATAATTCTTTAGGGCCCTAGGATTTTGAGAATGGTAAATGAGCATTGGCTTCAACTTGAAGTCACCAGCTGCATTGGCTCCTAACATGAGAGTCAGCCTGTCCTTTGGTGCTTTGAAGCCAGGCATTGACTTCTCTCTACCTATGAAGGTCCTAGATGGCATCTTCTTCCAATATAAGGTTGTTTCTCTAAATTGAAAATCTGTTGTTTAGTATAGCTACCTTTATTAATTATCTTAGCTAGATCTTCTAAATAACTTGATGCAGCTTCTGCATCAACACTTGCTTCTTCACCTTACACTTTTATATTTTGGAGACAGCTTCTTTCCCTAAACCGCATGAACCAATTTCTGCTAGCCTCAAACTTTTCTTCTGCAGTTTACTCATCTCTCTCGGCCTTCATAGCATTGAAGAGAGTTAGGGACTTGCTCTGGATTAGGCTTTGGCTTAAGGAAATGTTGTGGCTGGTTTAATCTTCTACCCAGACCACTGAAACTCTCTATATCAGCAATAAGGCTGTTTCACTTTCTCATCATTTGTGTGTTCACTGCAGTAGCACTTTAAATTTTCTTCAAGGGCTTTTCCTTGGCATTCACAAATTGGCTGATTGTTTGGCGCAAGAGCCCTAGCTTTTGGACTGTCTCAGCATTCAGGATGTCTTCCTCACTAAGCTTAATTGTTTCTAGGCTTTGACTTAAAGTGAGATAACATGCGACTCTTCCTTTCACTTGAACACTTATAGGCCACTGTAGGGTTATTAATTGGCATAATTTCAATATTGTTGTGTCATGGAAAAAGGAGGCCTGAGGAGAGGAAGAGAAAGGCTGGTTGGTGGAGCAGTCAGAACACACACATTTATTGATTGTTTTCCTTTTTACTTGGGCACTGTTCATGGAGCCCCCAAACAATTACAATAGTAACATCAAAGATCACTGATCACAGATCACCACAATATAATAATAATGAAAAAGTTTGAAATATTGTGAATTATCAAAATGTGACATGGAGACATGAAGTGAGCAAATGCTTTAGAACAAAGGCAATTATAGACTTGTTCAATGCAGGGTTGCAAGAAACTTCCAATTTGTACAAAATCTGTGAAGGCACAGTTATGTGCATCGCAATAAAATGAGGTATGTCTGTAAATGTGTAATAATGTAAACGTATAATGTGTATAAGTAAGTATATATGCATATATATATATGGTGTGTATTTTTAATTCTATAATTTATCCTGGGTTCCTTCCTGCTCCCAAATTAATGATCAGTTGTACCAGCACCATTCATTGAATAGCCCAGCCTTTCTCAATTGATTTTTCTTTTTTTTGGTTGCGTTGGGTCTTCGTTGCTGTGCGCAGGCTTTCTCTCTAGTTATGGCGAGCGGGGGCTACTCTTCGTTGTGGTGCTCAGGCTTCTCATTGCGGTGGCTTCTCTTGTTGTGGAGCACAGGCTCTAAGTGCACGGGCTTCAGTAGTTGCGGCACATGGGCTCAGTAGTTGTGGCTTGCGGGCTCTAGAGTGCAGGCTCAGTAGCTGTGGCGTATGGGCTTAGTTGCTGCATGGCATGTGGGATCTTCCCGGACCAGGGCTCGAACCCGTGTCCCTTGCATTGGCAGGTGGATTCTTAACCACTGTGCCACCAGAGAAGTCCCTCTCTATTGATTTTAAATGTTACATCTGCATACATTTCCCTGTTGAACTTAAAAAACAATTGTGGTTTAATACACATTTAATATAGTAACGATTTTAAAGTATACCACCACTCTACTTTCTGTCTCTTGATTTTGACTGCTCTACCTCATTTAAGTGAGATCATATCAGTATTTGTCTTTTTGTGACTGGCTATTTTACTTAGCATAATGTCCTCAAGGTTAATCCACATTATAGCATGTTTTAGAATTTGCTTTTTAAAGCTGAGTAATATTCCATTGTATCTATGTACCACATTTTGTTATCCATTCATCCATTGATGGATTCTTGGGTGGTTTCCACCTTTTGGGTCTTGTGAATAATGCTTCTGTGAATATGGATGTGCAAATACCTCTTTGAGATCCTACTTTCAGTTCTTCGGATAAATACCCTGTAGTGAAATTTCTGGATCATATGGAAATTCTAGTTTTAATTTTTCGAGGAACCACCATACTGTTTTCTGTAGTTCCCTGCATCATTCATTTCCACCAGCAATGCACAAGTGTTCCAATTTCTCCACATCCTCATCAACACTTGTTATTTTCTGTTTTTTTTTTTTTGATAGTAGCTACTCTAATGGGCTTCAGGTGACATTTCATTGTAATGTTCATTTGCATTTCTCTAACAATTAAATGATGTTGAGCATATTTTCATATGCTTGTTGGTTATTCGTATATCTTCTTTGGAGAATGTCTAGTCAAGTCCTGTATCCATTTTAAAAATTTGATTATTTTATTCTCTTTTTTTTCTTTTTTTTTAACATATTTATTGGACTATAATTGCTTTACAGTGGTGTGTTAGTTTCTGCTGTATAACAAAGTGAATCAGCTATACATATTCATATATCCCCATATCTCCTCCCTCTTGCGTCTCCCTCCCACCCTCCCTATCCCACCCATCTAGGTGGTCACAAAGCACCAAGCTGATCACGCTGCTGTGCGGCTGCTTCCCACTAGCTATCTATTTTATATTTGGTAGTGTATATATGTCCATGCCACTCTCTCACTTCATCCCAGCTTACCCTTCCTCCTCCCGATGTCCTCTAGTCCATTCTCTACATCTGCATCTATATTCCTGTCCTGCCCCTAGGTTCTTCAGAACCTTTTCTTTTTTTTTGTTTTTAGATTCCATATATATGTGTTAGCATGTGGTATTTGTTTTTCTGTTTCTGACTTACTTCACTCTGTATGATAGACTCTAGGTCCATCCACCTCACTACA
>NC_041219.1:32838557-32849808 GCF_002837175.3 Physeter macrocephalus | reverse complement strand
ATAGTGTCTGGCCTTACATTTAGGTCTTTAATCCATTTTGAGTTTATTTTTGTGTATGGTGTTACGGAGTGTTCTAATTTCATTCTTTATATGTAGCTGTCCAATTTTCCCAGCACCACTTATTGAAGAAACTGTCTTTTCTCCATTGTATATTCTTGCCTCCTTTGTCATAGATTAGGTGACCATATGTGCATGGGTTTATCTCTGGGCTTTCTGTCCTGTTCCATTGATCTATATTTCTGTTTTTGTGCCAGTATCATACTGTTTTTTGTTTTTTGGTTTTTTTTTTTTCAAAATGAAGCTTCTTTTATTTTTTATTATTACACATCCCAGTAAAAATATAAATAGCTCTGTTCTATATACTAAATCCTTGTTGCTTATCTATTAACATACTGTTTTGATGACTGTAGCTTTGTAGTATAGTCTGAAGTCTGGGAGCCTTATTCCTCCAGCTCCGTTTTTCTTTATCACAATTGCTTTGGCTATTCGGGATCTTTTGTGTTTCCATGCAAATTGTAAAATTTTTTTACTTTAATTATGTGAAAAAATTCCATTGATAATTTGGCAGGAATTGTATTGAATCTGTAGATTGCTTTGGGTAGTTTAGTCATTTTGACCATATTGATTCTTCCAATCAAAGAACAATGTATCACTTCACACTGGTCAGAATGGCCATCATCAAAAAATCTACGAACCATAAGTGCTAGAGAGTGTGTGAGGAAAAGGGAACCCTCCTACACTGTTGGTAGGAATGTGAATTGGTACAGCCACTAAGGAGAACTATATGGAGGTTGCTTTAAAAACTAAAGATAGAGCTACCATATAATCCTGTAATCCTACTCCTGGATATACATTGGGAGAAAACCATAATTTGAAATGATACATGCACCCTAGTGTTCATTGCAGCACTATTTACAATAACCAGAACATTGAAGCAACCTAAATGTCCATTGACAGAGGAATGGATAAAGAAGATGTGGAACATATATACAATGGAATATCACTCAGCCATAAAAAAGAATGAAATATTGCCATTTGCAGCAATATGGATGGACCTAGAGATTGTCATACTGAGTGAAGTCAGTCAGACAGAGAAGGACAAATACCATATGATATCGCTTATATGTGGAATCTAAAAAAATGGTACAAATGAACTTATTTACAAAACAGAAATAGAGTCACAGATGTAGAAAACAAACTTATGGTTACCAGGTTGGAAAGTGGGGGGGGCAGGGATAAATTGGGAGATTGGGATTGACATATACACTACTATATATAAAATAGATAACTAATAAGGACCTACTGTATAGCACAGGTAACTCTTCTCAATACTCTGTAATGACTTATATGGGAAAAGAATATAAAAAAGAGTGGATATATATATAACTGATTCACTTTGCTGTACAGCAGAAACTAACACAACATTGTATATCAACTATACTTTAATAAAAATTTTTAAAAAGTTTATGTTTAGGCATGGGGTTTTAAAAATGTGTCATGGTGCACATAAGTCATCCCTTTTGATATCAAGATTTTGTCCTTCTTCAGTTTTGGGAAATACTTTTCTATTTTTTTCTTTGATTTATTTCTTCCTTCACTTTTATGCTTCTCTTTTTACCTGAATATTTACTAATTTGGTGTTGAAGTATCTGCATTCATCATTTTTGTCTTTCATTTTTCCTCTCTTGGGTTTTTCATTCTCTATTTTCCTATTCTTTATTGATTTTTATATTTTAGCATCATATTACTTCCTAAGAGTTGTTTTTTTTCCTATTTTGAGTGTTTTTTTTTGAAAACATCCTGTTCTGTACTTTAAAAAAAAATAAATTTATTTGTTTATTTATTTTTTGCTGCCTTGGACCTTCATTGCTGTGTGCTGGCTTTCTCTAGTTGCGGTGAGCCGGGGCTACTCTTTGTTGTGGTGCACAGGCTTCTCTTGTTGCAGAGCATGGGCTCTAGGCACACGGGCTCAGTAGTTGTAGCTCATGGGCTCTAGAGTGCAGGCTCAGTAGATGTGGTGCATAGGCTTAATTTCTCTGTGGCATGTGGCATCTTCCCGGACCAGGGCTTGAACCCATGTCCCCTGCATTGGCAGGCGGATTCTTAACCACTGTGTCACCAGGGAAGTCCCCTGTTCCGTACTTTTTGGCTATGGATATTTACTTGTAAGAGCTGTTGTAAGAATGTCTTTCAAATTTCATAATATGAGTCATATTGCAGAAAGAATGCTTTTATGCTTAGAGAAGGTAAAGTTGGTAGGCTTCTGGTCAATCAGCTTATAAAGGGAGTAACCATTTGGCTGAGTTAGAGGTGACAAGTGCATGACCACAGAATATTTTTTGACAGAGTGGAACACGTTGCAAGTTTTGAGTGAGTTTTTAGCTAATTTTTTCAGGATCTTAATTCATTAACATGGTGTTTGAGAATTACCTACAGTATGGCTCATGTTACTCTCCCCTCTGTCATGCTGAAAACTAGAGTAATTGCCAGGAACTGGAACATATATCAACTTTCCAGATTCTGAGCGTTTCCATAAGTCTTCTTCCAGTACCTGAAATGCTCTTCCTTTTTCCAACATCTATTAAACTACGCATCCGTAGTAGGTACACAACAAATATTTCCTCTCATGCTTTTCAAACCAAAGAGACATATGGTGTCTGTATGCAAATTTGGAAAAGGAATAAATGAGAAAATAAATATTTTCTCTTGAAGACCTTCCCTGAGAAAAAAATGATTACAACTGGAAGAATTATAATTCCCTAATTTGGATGTGTTCTAAGAAGGTATGCTTGGTGCCCTTCTACCTCATCTTCACAAGCAGCCTTTAAGATGAAGAAACTGAGGTGCAGAGAAGCTAATTAACTTGTTTATGGTGATATAGTTATGAACTAGCAGAGGTGAATATTCCATCTCAGGTCTATTTGGCCCTACAGCCCAGAGGTCCTCCTTTTTTTTTTAACTCTTTATCATTCAGTCATGCCTTTTAAGAGTACTATTCACATGTACATCTTCAGATGTTTTTTCAACAAAAGTGTGGAAATGGGTTGACCTGGCCCTTCCTCCCTTGGAAAAGGGCATATCTGATTGTGTCAAAGATAACTGCTAAATGTTAATTGATCATCAGTTCTATTAGGAAAAGAATTAGTGACAGTTTCTGATTATTTTAGTGTCTCCAGAAAATTCTATTGTGGCTTATTCTGAGTTTGATCTTAGTTGCAATTAGGAATGGATTCTCTGTTTACATTTAGAAATCCATTTCATATTTCTCTGTTTTTCTCTTTGTTAGTTTAATTGCATGGGTTATTCTTTCATTACTTGCCCTGCCTGATATTCATTGTTGAATATCTGCATCTTTAACTTTAAGTGTGGTTCCTTTTCATATAATCTGGAAGTATGGATAGGATTTTAAAAAATGGTAACAGCTTGGTATAATCAAAAGAGTCAGGTAGACCTAAGTTTTAATCTTAGCTTTGCAGCTTAGTAGGAATATGCCTTTGGTCAATCAAATAACCTGTCTATACTTTTTTCATCATTTGTAAAAGAGGGAACTTATACTTACCTTATAGGGTGATATGAAAGTTAGAGAATGTGTTTAAAACACATAGAATAATGCCAGACCCATAGTGGCCTCTCAATAACTGGCAGCCATTATTTTTTGATCCCCTTTAAAAGTATAAACCATTATACCTTTTAAGAAGTCATCCAGTCTCTGCTTCAATATCCCCAGGGATGAAAGCATGTTCTGTAAAGTCCCCGCTCTAACAAACACAAGCTGTGGGACCTCAGAAATAAATTAGTTCAAGTCTTTATTTCATCATTCATAACATGAAGATAATAATATTACCTACATCCTAGTGACATAGTGAGGAATAAATGACATATACTGCTTATATTAAGTACTTGTAATAGTGTATAACACTCAGTAAATGCTCAATAAATGTTAACTAGTAGTAGAAACAGTAGGAGTAGAGCACTTCCTAATAATAATACATCCTGAGTCACCTGCTGTATTGTTTTCCATAGCAAAAGTTGTTCAAATTCTTCCTTATCTGTGATAATTAAGCATAATGAAGAATATAATGCAATGTGAATTACTTTTTAACTTGATTTAAAAAGTAATTTTAAATTACAGCATTTCAGCCAGCAACCCACTCTAGCTACCTACCTACCCTTGTAAGCCCTTAATAGATATTTGCTGAATGAATCGTCTATGGCATGGGTCTGCAAACTCTCTCTTGTAAAGGTCAGATAGTGAATATGGCTTTGATGCCATGTGATCTCTGTTGTAATTTAATAAAAACCTTATTTATGAAAATGGGCAGTAGGTTGGATTTTTGCTGAAGTTTACTGACCACTGGTCTATGGAATAAAGAAATTATAACCCTAATACTGATAGTGAAATCCATGTCAGTATGGGTCTACTTGGAAATACTTTCAGGTGAGAAAATGTTTTATCCTGTCCAGAAAAATGGAAACTTAGAGAAAAGGCAAAAATGTATTCCCTATAGGTAAGAAGTCTCCAAAGTGCCAGTTTCTAAACTTTTAAGCTCAAAGCACAGTTTCACAGAGATAATTTTAGATGTTCAACTTAAACACATTTTTCAGCAACTGAAACCACATTACAGTTGGTATAGAACCACTCTGGATTTGTAGAAACTATATTCTAAATGAGAGGTATACCCTCTGTGGTATGTGAGATGGGTACTTCTTCCAAGTGTTAGTGAGCAACTAGTTGGTGCAAAACTATTAATCTATAGAAGTTAAGGCCCTATGCAAATGCTTTTTCCTTCCTAAAGTCTTTCTCAGTCCTCCCCTGCTAGAAACAATCTCCTTTTTCTTAATATTCAAATAACTTATTTTTGACATCTGTGGATCTCTCCCGTTTAATATTGTTATTTATATAGTTATCTAGTATCTATTCTTTTAGGTTGTAAGCTGCCTGAAGGCAGTGTCTGTGTTTGACAGATGTTTATGCTCCATCATGCTCTGCCTTATGCCTTGCATGCAGCAGGCACTCAGGCCATGCTTATTGAATTCCGAATTTTTCTTTGTGTCCTTATAGGGAGATAAGCTAGAATGGTATAAAAAGCATTCTCTTTGGCAATCTGAGTTCTAATTCTCTCTTGATCACTTGCTAACAATATATCCAGCCTCTCTGAATCTGCCTTGATTTGCACATCTGTAAAATGAGCATAATTCCAACACCACATTGTTTTGTGAGGATTAAATGAGTTAACAAATGTCAAGTGCCTACAGAAAACCTAGCACATAAAACATTAGCCTTTATTATGTCTAAAGGGTGTTTTCAGTTTTTCTTTTTGTTTTACCCACTATTCTATGATACAAATATTCTAAAAAGGACTAATTAATAACCCATTAATAAGTAAGTGTCAGTGCAAAAAAAGGCAAATGACATCTCCATTGAGTGGGAATTAATAAAATGTTATCATGTTGTTTTCTGCATCTGTCAACAAATATTTTATCCATTATACTTCTTAAAGTTACCTTAGCAGTGAAGATAAAGCTCTGTTTAATTTGAATGAACTCCTAGAAGGAGTTCTATTTCTTGCTTTAATTCTGTGTCCAAAGTGGGATTTGGTTCTACTTACTAGGCTTCTACATTCTGAAAACAGGTAAAATTAATAGGAATTATAAGGGAACTTGTTAAAAGAAAAAGTGGTATCCATTTTCTTTTTATATCCTAGTAATGATCAGTATGTATTTTATACTGGAAGGGAGAAACAACCATAAATAGATGAAAGATATCACCAGCCTTATTCTTTTATTTCTGACATGTTTGTGTCTAGGTATGATAATGCACCACAACTCTTCTGTGAGACTCTGCAATCCAGCCCTGCTCAGACTAGGTCAGTGATATTCCCTTCTCCATGTGCCTCTTTCCCCTGTTCTCCTGCTTCTTACCAAGCCCAGCTTTCTAGGATGGTTTTGCACTCAGCCTAATTGTGTCAGTCAGCCCCTGCAGCCTCTTGCTAGTAGCTTAACGTATTAGAAAAGTGAGTAAAAAATTGCTTCTTACTGCGTGCAAGGGTGAGAGGTTGGGGTTGGTCATGAAGGGGATACATAGGACTTTAGGGAGAGAACAAGTGAAAAGGGAGAGGAAATAATAGGTGGGTAATAATAAAAGGGAAATGGTAGGGTAGATGGAGAAGAAAAAAGAAATGAAAAAGGGGAATGTAGGTTGCATTTGTAATCTTTGGCTGCAAGTGGTATATTGATTTTTCAAACATAGTGATGATAGGAATACAAGGTGGAAGACTGTCACCTGAATGTGGAGGAGAAATTATAGAATATTATACACCTTTGATGAGCCATTTTTCATTGCAACAAGTGGACAGCTGGCTACCTAAAATACATTGAAAATTTATTATTTTAGGGGCTGATCATTTTATGACAAGTTTGTAATTTACTCTTAAATTGTTTTATGCTTTAGCAACATATATTTAGCTTAGAAACCAGTATATATTTCATTTCATTACATTTCTTAATGTAATCTTTAGATTTTCTCAGGTCAGAACATTTCAAAGACAAGTATTTATATAACTTCTTAGATACAGTTAATAAGGCTGGTTCATTTTAATGCCTCAATTACTTCAGCTATATATTGGGTTGGCCAAAAAGTTCGTCCGAGTTTTTCATAGCTTACAGAAAAGCCCGAACGAACTTTTTGGCCAACCACTACAAGAGGATTAATACATACTTAGACAGTTCTTATATGTTTAAGTTAAGCTCAAAAACAGCTTGGCATATCAGAAATGCTTCTGTTGGAGATTATTTTGTTTTGTTTCTCAAAAAAATAGAAAAGATAATATCAAATGGCTTGCCAATTTTGTCTTTTAATTTCAGAATTTTATTTCATATTAACTTTTCAACATGAACATTACAATTTCTTAATTCTAACTTGCTTTCATAGTTCTTTTTCCATATGTATAGTCACTTTAAAATATATTCTTATATACTTCCTCTTAACTGGATTTTTAAAATGAATTTGTTTTTACTAGTTTTAAATAGCTGTATTGATACCTTGATATTGGGGCTCATGACAGGATAAATTCTGGGGACACTGATCATTGTCCAGCATTTGGAAGAACCTAGGTCTTGTGGACTATAAGAAATAAGTTACATCATTCTGTTTCCTTTTTCATGTTGTTCTGCTTAATGAAATGTTGCTATAGAAGAAAACATATCATAATACAGTCAATATAACAGTTTAATAGACTTAAAGAAAGAATCCTTTAATTGAGGATTATAAATGCCCTAATTGCAGCCATTCCTTTGGGGGTTATCTGGGTAAGAAGCTGCCTGGCATATTGCAGACTAGAGCATGGAACCAAGTATTCACCCTCTGCAAGGAGACTTTATGGACTAATCTCATCATGCCTCAGCCACCACTAGATGCCTGTTCTCTCAGGTCATCTATCATCGCCCAAACTCTCATCTTTTTATTGCTCTCATCGAACTCAAATTCCCTTCCCTTATTCCCTACTGTCCGTAAATCAACCAAACCCTTATATTCTTATCCTCTCCTGTGAATGTTTCTTCATGTCTTGGCTTTATTCAGAAGTATTTATATTTATTTGCATATATATTAATTTATATCAGCTGCATTGTTGCCATGAAATTGGAAGACTAAACCATCTGTGTATGTTTGTAAAGAGAGTCCTAAGCCAAAATTGGTACCATGGACAGCTACTATTCTTATCACTCCTTTTCTTAGGTTATCATCCCTTCAACTTATATTTACTGTTTTCTTGCTATATATTGGATATTATTTTAAGTGAGGAGGATACAGTGGTAAACATTTTTCATTCTAGTAAGGGAGACAATAGCAAGTAAAGAAATAAACAAGAAGTTTTGATAGTGATAAAATCTATGTAGAAAAAATTTAAAGGTAATGGAAATGAGTGATGGGGGCAAGAAATAGATGGAAAATTAGATTGCATAGTCACGGAAGGCCTCCCTGGGAAGGTGACATTTGAGTTGAGACCTAATGACAGGAAGGGGCCAGCCACATGAAGATCTCTGTGTTAGGTAAAGTGAAGTTTCAGCTCACTTTTGGGTACTAAGGCAGAGGGGCTGCCCTATAGTGAGTTAGGGGAAGTGTTAGAGGTTGAGGTCAAAGAGGTATTTAGAGGCCAAATTTTATTGAGCTTTGTAAATCTGGGTAAAGAGTTTTGACTTTTTTGACTTTATTCTAATTCAGATGAGAAATCATCAGAGGATTTTAAGCAAGAGTTTGATTTAATTTACATTAAAAATCACTCTGTATACTCCTGCCTGATTATATTAAATATGTATCTGTGTTCATATGTATTAGTAAAGACAAACTACCCAAGCAGAACACCAAATTGTCAAGAAGGTTTGGTTGTTCCCTGGCTTGTAAATTAGTATTCTGCAACATATATGTTCAGTTTTTTATTATTGAAAGTATTATATGCTCTTTCAGAAAAGTGGGAAAATGAAGAAAAAATTGACAGTCATTTTTCAAATGAAACAATTTTGATGAATTTTTGTATTTTTTTCTTTGCAAGTTTGTGAATATGTATATATACACACACATATCTATATACATACACATGCATACATATATAGTTGTCATCATGTTTTATATACATTTTGGGGTTCTGCTTTTTTATTAAACATATTCTATAGTTTTTATAAACATTTTTAATGAGAAAATATATCACTAAGACATAGAAACATTGCTGAAGAAGTAATTTTCAAGATGGAATACAAAAATAGATAGGAATTCTCCCCATTCACTGAAGATCTTTTAGATAGATTCTGTGAGATTCATTTCATGGTAGACTGGGAAGGAAGCTTTAAACTAAAGCAACGTTTTTTTTCTGAGTAAGAATTAATCCAGAGAATCAAATGGAATGTTTTTGGTCCCTTTGAATTAATGAAAAGCATAGGATTATTACTACTGATCTGAGATGAGAAGATAAATGAGACACGGATGAAACATGACTGAAAACCATGAACATGATTATTGCAGGTACAGGACATGTTTCCGTGTGAACATACTCAGTAGAGAGATCCAATAGGAGAGATCCCACACATATGCCTCATGCATAAGAAAATTCAATTTTCAAAAAAATTGTTGGAGCATCTGTGTTACTTGTGAGTATAAAGAATATGGAAATCCTCTACTGAGAATGGCTTCCTTACTCAGAAATAGAGAATTAATTTGATTAGCCTCACTGATAAGGAAGTGGCTAACTCTACTTAGGAAAGGCAGGTGGTACTGATAATATTACAGAGAGGTTTCTCAGTTTTAAGGGTGCCATGCTGTATTACAGACACTGAGTTAAGCACAGGACATATCCATAATGCATTGCCATTGGCTCTAGGCTGTCACTAGACAGAGCGTGTTAATCCACTCCTTGAAGGGCCTCTCTGCTTTCTCTTCCTTTACAGCCTCCCTCATTGGGTGAGCAGGATCCTGAGGTATCTCTTTTTCTTTTTGGCTCTATTTCCCACAGCTGCTTACTCAAGACAGGCCAGAGAAGTAGAAAGTAGACAGCCTTTTCACACTTAAATTTGTATGCAATACAGGGAATGATGCCTTGACTTTTCAGATGGAACAGAGTATGTTTTAAATTTATTTGCGATTTATTGATAAATTCACGGGGTGTATCCACATTCCATAATGGTTTGAAACAAATGAAAGAAAAATAAGTTTATGGTTGATTTTATCCTAAAAATAAAGTTATATAAGCATACTGAAATGAGGTAAGGTAAGCAAAGAACTTAGTAAGAGCTTGACATATAGAAAGTGCCCAAACACTATAGACTCTGGAGCTGGATTTCCAGGATTTAGATCCCATCTATGTTTGTTTCTTACTGGCTGTGTGACCTTGGGCAAGATATTGAAACTCTCTGTACCTCAGTTTCAATAACTATAAAATGATAATAATAATACTACTGCTCATAGGATTGTTCTGACAATTAAATGAGTGACTATGTAGAAAGTGTACAGAACTATATCTGACACACAAGGAGTTTTAGATGTGTTAGCTCTTATTATGTGGTATTGTTATTTAGGAAGTTATAGGTCACTTTTGTGTCACAAAACACAATAAAATGAAAACTATGTCAAATAAAAATATATCAGAAATCTTTTGCCTTTGGTAATATAAACGTTTTTCTTATTTGGAATAAGAATTTTCTCTATCAGCTCTGTATCTCTGGTTTTTTGAACCCATACATTTTATGACTTTATATTATTTTAGACTTAGGAAAAGGAGCTGTTGGGCTTCAGATCATATTTTCCCAAATCCAGCTAAATTCCTCTGGCATTTTTTCAAATGGACAAATTTGTTCTGATCATCTTGTTTAAATGAATATCATGGATAAGAAATATATAATATATTCTTTTTTATTAACATCTTTATTGGAGTATAATTGCTTTACAATGATGTGTTAGTTTCTGCTGTATAACAAAGGAAATCACCTATACATATACAAATATCCTCATATATTCTCCCTCTTGCATCTCTCTCCCATCCTCCCTATCCCACCCCTCTAGGTGGTAATAGAGCACCGAGCTGTTCTCTGTGCTATGCGGCTTCTTCCACTAGCTTCTTTTTTACATTTGGTAGTGTATATATGTCTATGCCACTCCTCACTTCGTCCCAGCTTACCCTTCCCCTCCCCATGTCCTCAAGTCCATTCTCTATGTCTGCGTCTTTATTCCTGTCCTGCCCCTAGGTTCTTCAGAACCACTTAAAAATATATATATTTTTTAGATTCCATATATACGTGTTAGCATATGGTATCTGTTTTTCTCTTTCTGACTTACTTCACTCTGTATGGCAGACTCTAGGCCCATCCACCTCACTACAAATAACTCAATTTCATTTCTTTTTATGGCTGAGTAATATTCCAATGTATATATGTGCCACATCTTCTTTATTCATTCATCTGTCCGTGGACACTTAGGTTGCTTCCATGTCCTGGCTGCTGTAAATAGAGCTGTAATGAACATTGTGGTACATGACTGTTTTTGAATTATGGTTTTCTCAGGGTATATGCCCATTAGTGGGATTGCTGGGTTGTTTGGTAGTTCCAATTTTAGTTTTTTAAGGAACCTCCATACTGTTCTCCATAGTGGCTGTACCAATTTACATTCCCACCAACAGTGCAAGAGGATTCCCTTTTCTCCACACCCTCTCCAGCATTTATTGTTTGTAGATTTTTTGATGATGGCCATTCTGACTGGTGTGAGGTG
>NC_041219.1:32807272-32838425 GCF_002837175.3 Physeter macrocephalus | reverse complement strand
CCTTACATTTAGGTCTTTAATCCATATTGAGTTTATTTTTGTGTATGGTGTTAGGAAGTTTTCTAATTTCATTCTTTTACATGTAGCTGTCCTGTTTGCCCAGCACCACTTATTGAAGAGGATGTCTTTTCTCCATTGTATATTCTTGCCTCCTTTATCAAAGATAAGGTGACCGTATGTGTGTGGGTTTATCACTGGGCTTCTATCCTGTTCCATTGATCTATATTTCTGTTTTTGTGCCAGTACCATACTGTCTTGATTACTGTAGCTTTGTAGTATACTCTGAAGTCAGGGAGCCTGATTCCTCCAGCTCCATTTTTCTTTCTCAAGATTGGTTTAGCTATTCAGGGTCTTTTGTGTTTCCATACAAATTGTGAAATTTTTTGTTCTAGTTCTGTGAGAAATGCCATTAGTAGTTTGACAGGGATTGCATTGAATCTGTAGATTGCTTTGGGTAGTAGAGTCCTTTTCACAATGTTGATTCTTCCAATCCAAGAACATGGTATATCTCTCCATCTAATTGTATCATCTTTAATTTCTTTCATCAGTGTCTTATAATTTTCTGCATACAGGTCTTTTGTCTCCTGAGGTAGGTTTATTCCTAGGTATTTTATTCTTTTTGTTGCATTGGTAAATGGGAGAGTGTCCTTAATTTCTCTTTCAGATTTTTCATCATTAGTGCATA
Source organism: Physeter macrocephalus (assembly GCF_002837175.3). Taxonomy (NCBI): domain Eukaryota; kingdom Metazoa; phylum Chordata; class Mammalia; order Artiodactyla; family Physeteridae; genus Physeter; species Physeter macrocephalus. The sequence continues at coordinate 32,837,740 of NC_041219.1, read as the reverse complement.
GGAATGCCAGAGATTTCTGTGCATTAATTTTGTATCCTGCTACTTTACCAAATTCATTGATTAGCTCTAGTAGTTTTCTGGTAGCATCTTGAGCGTTCTCTATGTATAGTATCATGTCATCTGCAAACAGTGACAGCTTTACTTCTTCTTTTCTGATTTGGTTCCTTTTATTTCTTTTTCTTCTCTGATTGCTGTGGCTAAAACTTCCAAAACTATGTTGAATAAGAGTGGTGAGAGTGGACAACATTGTCTTGTTCATGATCTTAGGAATGGTTTCAGTTTTTCACCATTGAGAATGATGTTGGCTGTGTGTTTGTCATATATGGCCTTTATTATGTTGAGGTAAGTTCCCTCTATGCCTAATTTCTGGAGGGTTTTCATCATAAATGGGTGCTGAATTTTGTCGAAAGCTTTTCTGCCTCTATTGAGATGATCATATGGTTTTTTCTCCTGCAGTTTGTTAATATGGTGTATCGCATTGATTGATTTGCGTATATTGAAGAATTCTTGCCTTCCTGGGATAAACCCCACTTGATCATGTTGTATGATCCTTTTAATGTGCTGTTGGATTCTATTTGCTAGTATTTTGTTGAGGATTTTTGCATCAATGTCATCAGTGTTATTGGCCTGTAGTTTTCTTTATTTGTGACATCTTTGTGTCTGGTTTTGGTATCAGGGTGATGGTGGCCTCATAGAGTGAGTTTGGCAGTGTTCCTCCCTCTGCTATATTTTGGAAGAGTTTGAGAAGGATAGGTGTTAGTCCTTCTCTAAATGTTTGATAGAATTAGCCTGTGAAGCCATCTGGTTCTGGGCTTCTATTTGTTGGAAGATTTTTAATAAAAGTTTCGATTTCAGTGCTTGTGTTTGGTCTGTTTATATTTTCTATTTCTTCCTGGTTCAGTCTCGGAAGGTTGGGCTTTTCTAAGAATTTGTCCATTTCTTCCAGGTTGTCCATTTTATTTGCATATAGTTGCTTCTAGTAATCTCTCACGATCCTTAGTATTTCTGCAGTGTCAGTTGTTACTTCTCCTTTTTCATTTCTAATTCTACTCATTTGAGTCTTCTCCCTTTCTTTCTTGATGAGTCTGGCTAATGGTTTATCAATTTTCTGTACTTTCCCCAAAAAACAGCTTTTAGTTTTATTTATCTTTGCTATTGTTTCCTTCATTTCTTTTTCATTTATTTCTGATCTGATCTTTATGATTTCTTTCCTTCTGCTAACTTTGGGATTTTTTTTTGTTCTTCTTCTCTAATTGCTTTACGTGTAAGGGTAGGTTGTTCATTTGAGGTTTTTCTTGTGTCTTGAGGTAGGATTGTATTGCTATAAACTTCCCTCTTAGAACTGCTTTTGCTGCATCCCATAGGTTTTGGGTCGTTGTGTTTTCATTGTCATTTGTTTCTTGGTATTTTTTGATTTCCTCTTTGATTTCTTCAGTGATCTCTTGGTTATTTAGTAGTGTATTTTTTAGCCTCCATGTGTTTGTAGTTTTTACAGACTTCTTACTGTAATTGATATCTAGTCTCATAGTGTTGTGGTTAGAAAAGATACTTGATATGATTTCAGTTTTCTTAAATTTACCAAGGCTTGATTTGTGACCCAAGATATGCTCTCTCCTGGAGAATGTTCCATGAGCAATTGAGAAGAAAGTGTTATTCTGTTGTTTTTGGATGAAATGTCCTATAAATGTCAATTAAGTCCATCTTGTTTAACGTATCATTTAAAGCTTGTGTTTCCTTATTTATTTTCATTTTGGATGATCTGTCCATTGATAAAAGTGGGGTGTTTCAGTCCCCTACTATGATTGTGTTACTGTCAATTTCCCCTTTTATGGCTGTTAGCATTTGCCTTATGGATTGAGGCGCTTCTGTGTTGGGTGTATAAATATTTACAATTGTGATATCCTCTTCCTGGATTGATCCCTTGACGCTGGTTTGGTTGTGCTGCATTCTCTTAGCTTTTGCTTGTCTGTAAAGGTTTTAATTTCTCCGTCGAATGTGAATGAGATCCCACCCATGTAGAGTAATCTTGGTTGTAGGTTTTACCCTTCCATCACTTTAAATATGTCTTTTCCATCCCCTCACTTTCAGTCTGTATGTGTCCCTACATCTGAAGTGGGTCTCTTATAGAGAGCACATATAAGGGTCTTGTTTTTGTATACATTCAGCCAGTCTATATCTTTTGGTTGGAGCATTTAATCCATTTACATTTAAGGTAATGATAGATATATTTGTTCCTATTACCATTTTCTTAATTGTTTTGGGTTTGTTATTGTAGGTCTTTTCCCTCCCTTGTGTTTCCTGCCTAGGGAAATTCCTTTAGCATTTGTTTTAAAGCTGGTTTGGTTGTGCTGCATTCTCTTAGCTTTTGCTTGTCTGTAAAGGTTTTAATTTCTCCGTCGAATGTGAATGAGATCCCACCCATGTAGAGTAATCTTGGTTGTAGGTTTTACCCTTCCATCACTTTAAATATGTCTTGCCACTCTCTTCTGGCTTTCAGAGTTTCTGCTGAAAGATCAGCTGTTAACCTTATGGGGATTCCCTTGTATGTTATTTTTTGTTTTTCCCTTGCTGCTTTTAATATTTTTTGTTTGTGTTTAATTTCTGATGGTATGATTGATATGTGTCTTGGCGTGTTTCTCCTTGGATTTATCCTGTATGGGACTCTCTGTGCTTCCTGGGCTTGATTGACTATTTCCTTTCCCATATTAGGGAAGTTTTCAATTATAATCTCTTCAAATATTTTCTCAGTCCCTTTCTTCTTCTCTTCTTCTTCTGGGGCCCCTATGCTTTGCATGTTGGTGCGTTTATTGTTGTCCCAGAGGTCTCTGAGACTGTCCTCTATTCTTTTCATTCTTTTCTCTTTATTGTGCTCTGCAGTAGTTATTTCCACTATTTTATCTTCCAGGTCACTTATCCGTTCTTCTGCCTCAGTTATTCTGCTGTTGATTCCTTCTAGAGAATTTTAAATTTCATGTATTGTGTTCATCATTGTTTGTTTGCTCTTTAGTTCTTCTAGGTCTTTCAGTCTGTATGTGTCCCTACATCTGAAGTGGGTCTCTTATAGAGAGCACATATAAGGGTCTTGTTTTTGTATACATTCAGCCAGTCTATATCTTTTGGTTGGAGCATTTAATCCATTTACATTTAAGGTAATGATAGATATATTTGTTCCTATTACCATTTTCTTAATTGTTTTGGGTTTGTTATTGTAGGTCTTTTCCCTCCCTTGTGTTTCCTGCCTAGGGAAATTCCTTTAGCATTTGTTTTAAAGCTGGTTTGGTTGTGCTGCATTCTCTTAGCTTTTGCTTGTCTGTAAAGGTTTTAATTTCTCCGTCGAATGTGAATGAGATCCCACCCATGTAGAGTAATCTTGGTTGTAGGTTTTACCCTTCCATCACTTTAAATATGTCTTGCCACTCTCTTCTGGCTTTCAGAGTTTCTGCTGAAAGATCAGCTGTTAACCTTATGGGGATTCCCTTGTATGTTATTTTTTGTTTTTCCCTTGCTGCTTTTAATATTTTTTGTTTGTGTTTAATTTCTGATGGTATGATTGATATGTGTCTTGGCGTGTTTCTCCTTGGATTTATCCTGTATGGGACTCTCTGTGCTTCCTGGGCTTGATTGACTATTTCCTTTCCCATATTAGGGAAGTTTTCAATTATAATCTCTTCAAATATTTTCTCAGTCCCTTTCTTCTTCTCTTCTTCTTCTGGGGCCCCTATGCTTTGCATGTTGGTGCGTTTATTGTTGTCCCAGAGGTCTCTGAGACTGTCCTCTATTCTTTTCATTCTTTTCTCTTTATTGTGCTCTGCAGTAGTTATTTCCACTATTTTATCTTCCAGGTCACTTATCCGTTCTTCTGCCTCAGTTATTCTGCTGTTGATTCCTTCTAGAGAATTTTAAATTTCATGTATTGTGTTCATCATTGTTTGTTTGCTCTTTAGTTCTTCTAGGTCCTTGTTAAAAGTTTCTTGTATTTTCTGCATTCTTTATCCAAGATTTTGGATCATCTTTTGGATCATTACCCTGAATTCTTTTTCAGGTAGACTGCCTGTTTCCTCTCCATTTGTTTGGTCTGGTGGGTTTTTACCTTGCTCCTTCATCTGCTGTGTGTTCCTCAGTCTTTTCATTTTGCTTACTTTACTGTGTTTTGGGGTCTCCTTTTTGCTGGCTGCAGGTTTGCAGTTCCCATTGCTTTTGGTGTCTGCCCCCAGTGGCTAAGGTTGGTTCAGTGGGTTGAGTAGGCTTCCTGGTGGCGGGGACTAGTGCCTGTGTTCTGGTGGGTGAGGCTGGATCTTGTCTTTCTGGTGGGCAGGATCGCATCTGGTGGTGTGTTTTGTGGTGTCTATGACCTTATTATGATTTTAGGCAGCCTCTCTGCTAATGGGTGATGTTGTGTTCCTGTGTTGCTAGTTGTTTGGCATAGGGTGTTCAGCACTGTAGCTTGCTGGTTGTTGAGAGGAGCTAGGTCTTAGGGTTGAGTTGGAGATCTCTGGGAGAGCTTTCTCCATTTGATATTTCATTGAGCTGGGAGGTCTCTGGTGGACCAGTGTCCTGAACTCAGCTCCTCCACCTCAGAGGCACAGGCCTGACCCCTGGCCTGAGCACATAGACCCTGTCAGCCACATGGCTCAGAAGTAAAGGGAGAAAAAAAGAAGAAAGAATGAAAAAAATAAAATAAAATAATTTTTTAAAAATTATGAAAAATATAAAAATTCATAAAAAAAGTAAAGAAGAGAGCAATCAAACCAAGAAACAAATCCACCAATGATAACAAGTGCTAAAAACTATACTAAAAAAAACCAAAACCTAAAATTGGACTGACAGAACCCTAGGACAAGTGGTAAAAACAAAGCTATACAGACAAAATCACACAAAGAAGTATACACATACCCACTCACAAAAAGAGGAAAAGGAAAACATAATATATATTTATATATATATAAAGGAAGAGAGCAACCAAATCAATAAACAAATCTAACAATGATAATAAACTCTAAATACTAAACTAAGATAAACATAAAACCAGAAACAAATTAGATGCAGAAAGCAAACCCCAAGTCTACAGTTGCTACCAAAGTCCACCGCCTCAATTTTGGTGTGATTTGTTGTCTATTCAGGAGTTCCACAGATGCAAGGTATATCAAGTTGATTGTGGAGGTTTAACCAACTTCTCCTGAGGCTGCTGGGAGACATTTCCCTTTCTCTTCTTTGTTCACACAGCTCCTGGGGTTCAGCTTTGGATTTGGCCCACTTCCGCGTGTAGGTCGCCTGAGGGCATCTGTTCCCTCCCAGACAGGACAGGGTTAAAGTAGCAGCTGAGTAGGGGGCTCTGGCTCACTTGGGCCGGCGGTAGGGAGGGGTACGGAATGCGGGGCGAGCCTGCGGCAGCAGAGGCCAGCATGACGTTGCAAGAGCCTGAGGCGTGCTATGTGTTCTCCTGGGGAAGTTGTCCCTGGATCACGGGACCTTGGCAGTGGCCGGCTGCACAGGCTCCTGGGAGGGGAGGTATGGATAGTGACCTGTGCTTGCACACAGGCTTCTTGGTGGCTGCAGCAGCAGCTTTAGCATCTCATGCCCGTCTCTGATGTCCGTGTTGATAGCCGCGGCTCGTGCCTGTCTCTGGAGCATGTTTAGGCGGTGCGCTGAATCCCCTGTCCTCACGCACTCCGAAACAATAGTCTCTTGCCTCTTAGGCAGGCCTAGACATTTTCCCGGACTCCCTCCTGGCTAGCTGTGGTGCACTAGCTCCCTTCAGACTGTGTTCACGCAGCCAACCCCAGTCCTCTCCCTGGGATCTGACCACCGAATTGTGAGCCTCAGCCCCCAGCTCCCACCCACCCTGGAGGGTGAGCAGACAAGCCTCTCAGGCTGGTGAGTGCTGGTTGGCACCGATTCTTTGTGTGGGAATCTCTCCGCTTTGCCCTCTGCACTGCTATTGCTGCACTCTCCTCCGTGGCTCTGAAGCTTCCTCCCTGCCACCACCCGTCTCAGCTAGTGATGGGGCTTCCTAATGTGTGGAAACTTTTCCTCCTTCACAGCTCCCTCCCATATATGCAAGTCCATCCCTATTCTTTTGTCTCTGTTTTTTCTTTTTTCTTTTGCCCTCCCCAGGTACGTGGGGATTTTCTTGCCTTTTGGGAAGTCTGAGGTCTTCTTCCAGCGTTTAGTAGGTGTTCTGTAGGAGTTGTTGCCCATGTAGATGTATTTCTGATGTATTTGTGGGGAGGAAGGTGATCTCCATGTCTTACTCCTCCGCCATCTTGAAGGTCTCTCCCTCACTCATAGTTCTTATAATCAGTAACATCTTAGATTTGATCGAAAAAGGTCCTTTTGCAAAAGCACTTTTTTCCCTCAGGTCTATGTGCACGTGTCATGACAGTACCTCGAAATGTCCCAGGAAGGCCTTCCGGGTGCTGGAGTAGGAAATCCGCGGGTGCCAGGCTTCTAAACAGACAGCCAGAGCCAAGAGCTGGGCACCAGGTTAAGGGTGGAGAGCCAGCATTGGAGTAAGGGCCATGCAACTGCAGTTTTTCCCCTGGTATCAGAGGGGTCTGTCCCAGAAGCTGGATGACTTGTTTACAATGGGCGGTTCGGTGCGGGAGGGCGAGATGAGCACGCCATTGGGGGAGGTGGCAGGGCAGGAATCGGCCTCCAGATCCTATAATATATTCTTCATGCTACTGAGATACAATTGGTTTAGACATTCAGAACATTTAAATAAGAACTCATGTGTGAAAAACTAAGTTATTGATGATAGGAATAACAGTTAAGCTATGAAATGAATTTCTTGTAGAATTTCACAGATTGATACTTTACTAATCTTGCTTTAAATAATAAACTCCAAGGACATACATTAAATGTGATGCATGATTTCTCCAATCATAGAAACCTTCCTTCTGAACTGATTTTCTCATATATTACCTCATTAAGGATTCCATGTCTAATGCCTCCATTGAGGCTCTATCATTGTTTTTTAAAATTTCAAACTGGAAATTAAAACAATTTCATAGGAGCTTTTTTGTAACATAATCCATATAAGATTTTATCTGAGATGGATGTGTACCAGACCTAGTCTCAGGGGCTTCTGGCCCTGTCTCACCTATCCCCAAAGGCCTGAGGTTATTTGCTTTCAGATTCAACCTTTATTTTTTTAATCTAATTTTTATTTTATATTGGAGTATAGTTGATTTACAGTGTTGTGTTAGAATCAGGTGTACAGCAAAGTGATTCACTTATACATATACCTATTCTTCTCAGATTCTTTTCCCATTAAAATTTTTTAATTGAAATGTAATTGACCTTACAACACTATGTTACTTCCAGCTGCACAACATAACGATTTGAGATTTCTACAAAATGATCACCATGGTAAGTCTAGTTACAATCTGTCACCATAAGAAGTTATTACGATACTACTGACTAATTCCCCTTGCTGTACATTTTATCCCCATGACTCATTTATTTTGTGACTAGAAGTTTGTACCTCTTAATCTCCCTCACCTATTTCATGCATCCCTCCACCCTTCCCCCACCCCTTTGGCAATCACCTGTTTGTTCTCTGTATCTATGAGTCCACAACATTTTTAATTTTATAAACAAGGAGACACTTATAGAAATTTAGGTGGGGTGATAGATAAGCTCTGGGTATGCTGAAAATGCATGTTAGTATGTACTTTTAAAGAAAGAATGTTTTAGCCTTGATGGAGAAACTTTGAATTGTAAAGTGATGGTTATGTTAAGTGTGTTATGTATAACGCATGGAGAAAATGTAGAATTTGGAGACCTGGGTTTGGCTTAGCTCTGCAGCTGTCTAGAGTGTCTCACCTGGACAGCTATTTAACTGCTATGACTTTCATTTTTAAAAATCTGTAAAATAAAGTTATTATACTGTATCAGCATATCCTAAGTGGTCAGCATATCCTAAGTGGTGTTGTGATTACTAGTTTTGATTTCTAGTCTATTGTTAGGCATTACTGAGATAAAGATTTCATGGTCAAATATGTTTATGGAATTGAAGAGGTTTCTTTGAGTTGATGTATATGATAAGTATCTGCAAAAGGGGGAAGACCGCAAGTGGAGTTTCTTTACTTTCATGACTGCAGAACCTTTTTTTGGTAGTGACACTGTTTTTGGAATACCCTTTGGGAACTCCTGAGCGAGATTATCTTATAGATATCTCCTAATTCTGTTTCTGTTACATTTTCTAATATACTTTTAGTTAAGCTGTGGAATATAAGGCATAATTATTAATATTCTTGACTTCCTTGAAAAGAGTTCTATAATAAAAATTCCTGTTTTCTATTTTCATTCATTGTCACAAGTCTCTACCCACCTGGCATCTCTTATATTCAATATAAAAAGGTTGAATCTTACAAATTAACTTTTCAAATTAGGGTGTATTATTTTTTTGGTGTGAAGCAAATTGTATTTGTAAAATACGACAAAAGGCAATTTCTTAGTTACTTTTTCTGCTTTTACTAAATGCATTAATATAATGAGATACTATAAAAATTAAGCTAAAGATACAGTCTTATTATGTAAAATTATCTTTTTCTCAGGCAGTGTTTAAAATTTGAGAGATGGAGTAGAGTTATTAAAGGAAATACAGCAAGAGGATCTCATTTATGAAAATAAAACTATTGGTAAGAAAGAGGTAGAAATTTTAATTGGAAAAGTTTACACAGAATTAAAAATTTGGTAAAAAATTAAAAACCATCTTCATAGGCTAGAATAAAAAACTGAAATATGTTTTAGAATCTACTTTTGGATGATCTTTATCATCCCCATCTATTGAGCCCTACTGGACACTGGTACCACAATAAAATATTTTTACTGACTCCATCCAAAGGGGCCTTTAATCTGGTTAGGGGCATAGAACAGATACATAAAAGAAATGCAGGACAGCATTTGCTGAGTTCCAAATTTTACAATTATGGCAGAAATAATGAAGACACATTTGACTGATAGTTGGTATGGTCGCAGCAAATATCCATGAATTAAGTAGAATTCAAGCTGAAGACTGACCTTTGAAAGCAGAGAGAAGGGAAGACATTACAGGGTAAAAGGAGTGAAGTTAGAAAATAGGCAGGAATTCTTATGTCTTATAGGAAGCAATTCACAAATCATTTACATTGAGACAAAGGATTTTGTACATGAAAAAAAGAAGTGATATAAATAGGGCTGGAGATGTAGGTAGGGAATTCAGAGGACCTTAGAATTCCTTTGATTTTCTCAAGCTTTAGTTTAGATTAACTTAGACCTGCTTAGAAGCAATTTTTTTTTTTTTTTTTTTTTTTTTGCGGTTCGTGGGCCTCTCACTGTTGTGGCCTCTCCCGTTGCAGAGCACATGCTCCAGACGCACAGGCTCAGCGGCCATGGCTCACGGGCCTAGCCACTTGGCGGCATGTGGGATCTTCCCAGACCCGGGCAGGAACCCGTGTCCCCTGCATCGGCAGGCGGACTCTCAACCACTGCGCCACCAGGGAAGCCCCAGAAGCAATTTTTGACCCACTTAAGTTTTGAAATCCCTCCTGAGCTAACTTTGTGTCCTAGCATGAGTGACTGATGTCTCCTGAAGCTAATGTCTGAGGCATTGTTTCTCAAAGCAGGAATCTCTGGCCCAGAACAACACATCTATGAATAGTGATTTGACGACCACAGAAGCACCTGCTTGTTAAATCCTCAGAATCCAGAATCTTCCTGAAGCTTTTTTTTTTTTTTTTTGTGGTACGCGGGCCTCTCACTGTTGTGGCCTCTCGCATTGCGGAGCACAGGCTCCGGACGTGCAGGCCCAGCGGCCATGGCTTACAAGCCCAGCCGCTCTGTGGCATGTGGGATCCTCCCGGACCGGGGCACGAACCCGTGTCCCCTGCATCGGCAGGCAGACTCTCAACCACTGCGCCACCAGGGAAGCCCCTCCTGTAGCTTTTTTGTTCTCAGTCTCTGCCTGGTGCTCCCTCTTCAACAAAATTTATTGAGTGCACCCTGTGCTCTCATAAAGATGATAATTTCTTTCTTCCCTTCCCACCAGTACAAAATACTAGTTATGTGATTTGGTTTTGTAGGAGAAATGATGTAGGGCTTGGGCAGTCATGGGATGGAAAAGTTTTAAGCACCACTGGGCTAGGGTAAATTTTCAACATTGGTTCTCTAGAGGATTCATATAAGTAATAATTTTTCCTTTCCAAAGCCTTTTAGGATTGGCAGGTCTGTTCAGCATTTATGAGGTTCCTAGCACTAGGACCCTAATTACTTATGCCCAGACATAAATAGGAAAGTAAACGATCTGTTTTCTCTGAAGTAGACTTTAGTAAGTTAATTTTCCAAAATGGTGCAGACAGTGTCTAAAGAAAGTTAGCTAATTAGTTACAATCTAAGTGGCTAAAACTCAACAATGACCAAGTTGAAGCATTCATGAAAGTGTAAAAATTATGGAGGAATTGCCTTGAAACACATTGGTACCAGCAAAAAAGTAGTTTCTACTAACATCAAGTTGTTGACTATTTGAAAGTTTCCACCATAATCATGGCCAATGATTCCTAAATCTAAATTTCCAAATTTAGATGTACACATCTAAATTTCTAAATCTTTCTCTTGTTCTCCAGACTTACATATCCAGTTATCTACCAGCATCTTAATTCGGATGTCACACAGACACTTCTAAATCAGCAGGTCCAAAGCCAAACTCATCCTGCCCCTCTGCACCTCCTCCAGTATTCCCTATCCTCACTTGCTCCCGCTATCTACCCACTTGCCCCCGCTTACCCACTTGCCCTAACTGGAAATTTAGGATTTATCCTGAATTCCCCCATCTCTTTCTCTACATTCAGTCAATAATGACCATATTCATATTTTATCCATCTCTTCCTTTTCTCCCTGAATAATTAAAAAAAGAGTCTTAAAATCTCAGGCCTTCTACTAATTTCTTTTCAAAATATTTATATTAATATTTAATATTTTAATATTCAAAATATTAACTCTGTAATGATCTTTTTCTAACATGCAAATATCACAGTGTCATGCTGCAAATGAGAACACTTCAACTGTACACATCACCTATAAGATAAACTTCTCTGTAGCCAATCCAGTCATTATCATCTGGTTCCTGCTCAACTTTCTAGCCTCTTCTACTTTCTGCTATCTTACTTCTCCCATCTGCCACACCTCTCACACCCTGCATGACTCCCATGCCTCCTCCACCTCCACGAGCCTGGATGACTCTTATCTCTGTTCTGGTAGGCTGAAAAATGACCCCCAAAGACATTGGGTCCCAATTCTTCCAACCTGTAAATGTTACCTTATTTGGAAAAAGCAGTCTTTGTAGATGTAATTAAATTAAGGATCTTGAGATAGGAAGGTTATCCTGGATTATCTGGGTGGGCCCTAAATGCAATCACATATACTCTTATAAGAGGGAGACAGAGGGAGATTTTACAGATACAGAGAAATTTGAAGAAGCTGGCTTTGAAAATTGGAGTGATATGGCCACAAGCCAAGGAATGCTGGCAGTAACCAGAAGCTGGAAGAGGCAAGGGACGAATTCACCCCCAGAGTATGGCCCTGCCCACACCTTGATTTTTGCCCAGTGATAATGATTTCAGATTTGTGGGCCTCCAAAACTGTAAGAGAATACATTTCTGTTCCTTAAGCCACAAAGCCTGTGGTAGTTTGTTACAACAGCCATAGGAAACTAACACCACTGTTACTGAGTCCAACCTTATATTGCTTGAGGCACAACAGGCCAATAAATCCAGAGATGAGTTGTTGGGGTAAGGAATAGCGACTTTATTCGGAAAGCCTGTAGACCGAGAAGGTGGTGAACTAGTGTCCCAGAGAACCATGTTACCTGAGTTAGAATTCTCGCTGCTTTTATACTAAAAGGGGAGAGGGTATGGCTGGTTGTGGCAGACTTCTCAGTGCTGGGATCCTTTGCAGCTGTCCACCTATGTCTGGTCACAATGTTCCTATAAACCTCCAACAGGACAAATGTTATTCTCTGTTCTGCAACTTTTTATCTCTATGTGAATGGAAAAGTGTTACACCTTTAAAGGTCAGAGCCTTGAGAATGGGCTATCTTGTATATTTCAGGCTCTAGGCAACATTTTTTTACTAAGGTTCAGAGCCAGCATGACTAAGCACAGGCAACAGAGCACAAGGGTTCGAGCTAAAGGAATAGATCCAATATAGAGTCAGCTTTGTTCTTCCCTGTTACACAACTTCTATTCCTGTTATTTCCATGAATACTTACTGCTCTAATACATTATTTACCCTCAACCTGGAATGCCTCTTCTCTGTCTCTTTGTCTGAAAAATTCCTGTTTATTTTTAGAGCATACTCTGTGAACTCTCTCTGGCAAGTCAGCGCTCTTTCCCATTGTGCCTGCTGTTTGTTTGTTTTGTTGTTGCTTTTTAATATTCCTACGTTTATTGCAGGAGTATAAGAGATAGTACAACTACCTCAATGGTTAGGGATACTGGCCACTTGATTCAGTTAGAGATGGTTTGAATAACTTTGTGCAGATTATGTCTCTAAGCTTGTTTCTTTATTTATGAAATGGGAATAATAATGGTACCAACCTTGTACATTTGTTATGAGGACTGAATGAGATAATCTATGTAAATATGATATCTGGTAAATAGTATGTGCTCAATAAATGTTAGCTGCCCATAGAGAACTGTATTTGAATTGTTTTCATGATTGTCTCTTAACTGGAGTATGAGCTCTTTGAAGGAATGGAGAATTATTTTTATACCAAGTGCCTGGCTAGTAGTTTGATTAGTATTTAATGGATAAATAAATAAAATGTATCTTTTACCATAGGCCTTGCTATTAAATCATTATTCTCTTACCTGGAACTCTCAAAATGCCTAATCTGGTTTTCCTTCATCCTCCAAAAATGTGACATTATATTTTTATCTGTAGAATTTGACAGCATATTAGCTCTCATCTCTATAATGGAGTTCTTATGGCTTCAAGACTCAGATCGTAATTCCCTACCTCTTGGTAGTGCCTTTAAAAACCAACTTTGTAGGGGCTTCCCTGGTGGCGCAGTGGTTGGGAGTCCGCCTGCCGATGCAAGGGACGCGGGTTCGTGCCCCGGTCCGGGAGGATCCCACGTGCCGCGGAGCGGCTGGGCCAGTGAGCCATGGCCGCTGAGCCTGCGCGTCCGGAGCCTGTGCTCCGCACGGGAGAGGCCACGGCAGTGAGAGGCCCGCGTACCGCCAAAAAAAAAGAAAACAAAAAAAAAAAACCAACTTTGTACATAAGTCAAGAGATCCAAATTTCCTTGCCCCTATTTCACTTTATACTGAGTTCAGAGGTAGGCCGGCTGAGGGACTTAAAAGAAAAAGCAATTTTACATTTAGTTAAAGAAAACTTATTCATGTGTGCAGCTCATTTGTATGGCTTTTCAATCATAGAAGCCAAGAAGTACAGAACTATTCAGTTTTATTTAACAGAAGTATTCAGGATTGCTGATTGAGGGAGATGCTATCGTCTGCCTCAGTGTCCATTTTATAGGACCCATTTGGCATTTTTAAAAGTCTATCAAAAATGATTGGTATCATTCATCAGAAAAATCTATTATTGTTGAAATCATCTTTGTGGAAATTCTCTTAAAATAATAATGGACATTTTTCCCTGAGGAAACTTAAATGCAGAGTTACTTTGTACTCCATACTATTGCAAATGCCTTTCCAAAAAAAATGCAGTAGAGCCAATGTCTTCCATGATTGCCTTAAAGATCAGAAGTATGTAGAAGAAATACTTGACAGGCCAATGACTTGAATATAATCTTGGGCTTTGTTTAGTTGAGTCTTCACAAAACTCTTCATTCCTAAGGGAGTATGTTCAAATTTCCTAAAACTATTTAGTAAAAGATATGACGTAATGGTGTGTGTTCATGTAATATACTATGGTGTAATTATCTTTTTATCTCTCTCTCTCTATAACATTAAATACTTTGCAGTGATTATGTATTATTCACATAACCTACTACCTAGCTACTATCTGACATATACCTACTACCTAGCAGACTGCCTGGCACATTGTTAGTCATTAGGCGAATGCAATAAAGAAGACAGATAATACTAACTGTTGGCAAGGATGTGGAGAAACAAGCCCTCATGCACTATTGGTAGGAATTTAAAATTGCACACTTACTTTGGTGATATAGTTTTGTGGTTTCTTAAGCAGTTAAACATAAATTTATCATATGACCCAGCAATTCTACTCCTGGGAGTCTGTCCAAGAGGAATGATTCTATTCTTTGCTCATCAGTGGCCTCTCTTGGTCTCCTTCCTTGTCCCCCACTCTAATCCCAACAACATAGATGCTTCCTTACTTCTCTTTTTTTGTCCTGTCCTAGGTCAAAGTAATCTAGCTAAATTAAAGACCTACATGGGTAAAGTTCAAAAGCATGAGGAGGTAGAGGTATATTTATATATAGTAATAACTGATTTGGTAATAAATATCCATGAGAAAATTGGTAATCTTGAGGAAAAATCTAATGTACATTTTTGGGCTAGACATATGTTCATTTTTTGGTCTCACAATTATGGAATCACAGAATTTACAGATAAATCATATTTTAGAGATTAAAATTACAAGAAATAAATATTAAAGCTACTGTACTGGGATGAATAGTTTCCCCCCTCCTGAAAATTTGTGTCTACTGAACCTTCAGAATGTGACTTATTTGGAAATATGCTCTTTGCAGATAATAATTAGTGAATATGAGGTCATGCTGGAGTAGGATGGATCTTAAATCCAGTATGACTTGTGTCTTTATAATAAGAGGAGAGAACACAGAGATACACAGATGAAAAAGGGCCATGTGATGACGGAGGCAGAGATTGGGGTAATGCAGGTGTAAGCCAAGGAACAACAGGGATTGCTGGTATCATGAGAGGGAAGAAGTAAGGAAGAACTTTTCCCTAAAGCTTTTAGAGGAAGCATGATCCTGCTGACACCTTGACATCAGACTTCTAATCTCCAGAACTGTGAGAGAATAAATTTCTGTTGTTTTTTCAATTTTTTGCTGTTTTTACTAAGTTGTGGTACTTTGTTATGGTAGTGCTAGGCAGCCAATACACCTACATATATTGAAAATAACAACATACATGTTTATTCATATCCAGGAGTTTATTAAATGATTTGTTTTGGCAAGGAAGTTTTTGGCTTTAAAATCATTTCATAGCTAAACCTGGAGCCCAGCAACTCATATTTCAGAGATGCCATGCATCTATTTAAACTGATGTCAAACATCTGCCAAAGAGTCAAACTGTGTTGATTGTAGACACTTGGAAAAATTTAAGTAATTTAGAAAGTTGATGAGTAAATTCTCTACAATTAATTCAGTTATAGAATTGAAGGATTCTATGACTTTCAACACACAAAAAAGATGTATGCCATGTATTATGTGCAAAGCATGTGTGTTTTATCTTAAATTGTTTTAATTTTAAGTTGTTAAAAGGTGTCATATGGGGACATTTTTAAATCCAGGTAGATTTACTTGAAACCTTTTCCTTTGATATGAGTTAATGTGTGGGATCATACAGTTAAAGGAATAATCTCGGAATGCTTAGCTAGGCTGTGGCAATGCTAGTTTGTTAAATTGAACATCCTTAGTTTTGTATTTTCTAAAACCACTTGATACATGATACTATTGATAGACTTTCTCATTTTCTAAAAAATACATTTTGCATATTTCAGTATTTATTTATTTATTTTTGGCTGCGTTGGATCTTCGTTGCTGTGCGCGGGCTTTCTCTAGTTGTGGCGAGCGGGGGCTACTCTTCCTTGTGGTGCATGGGCTTCTCATTGCAGTGGCTTCTCTTGTTGCAGAGCATGGGCTCCAGGTGTGTGGGCTTCAGTAGTTGTGGCACTCGGGCTTGGTAGTTGTGGCTCACAGGTTCTAGAGCGCGGGCTTGGTAGTTGTGGCTCACAGGCTCTAGATCGCAGGCTCAGTAGTTGTGGCACATGGGCTTAGTTGCTCCATGGCATGTGGGATCTTCCTGGACAGGGCTTGAACCCGTGTCCCCTGCATTCGCAGGTGGATTCTTAACCACTGTACCACCAGGGAAGTCCCTATTTCAGTATTTAAAATGAGATATTCATCTCATTAATTTTTACTTTTTGCTAGGAAAAGAATATAAAATACACCAGCACTTATACTATTTATCACATAATTTGCTGATGGTACCAGAGCAGATGCTCATTAGAGTTCTTCAACATAGTCGTACCTATTGCAATAGGGAACAAACTTGTTAAGGTCCTTCTAACTGTATGTCCTGTGTTGTGCTGGCAACTGTAACACAACAGTTTGGGACCTCTTAACTTAAAATATTTCCAACAAAGCCAAATATTGTCAAGAATCAAGTTTCAGCTTATAGAGTCCTTCCATTTGGATCTCATGGAGTTGTTGTCTCATTTAATTCTCGTATGACCATATGAGTTATGTATTAACGTCTATTTCACAGTTGAGCAAATCTGAGGCTAATTGTTGTTATGTGACTTCCCCAAGTGGTAGAGCTCTTATTTGAGCCCTAGTCTGCACCAAAATCTATATGATCTTTCAGGAATAACATATTGCTTTACCTTGTTTGGATTGAGTTTTAAAGCTTGTTTAAAATTACCAGACTTTATGCAAAAGATTAGAATTTGAATCCCGACTCTTCTATTTATTACCTATGTAACATTAAGCCAGTTCTCTTAACCTCAGCTTTATCTGTAGTAATCATAGCTAACTTCATCGTTCTTGTGTGCCACTTGTTCTAAGCACTTCACAGTTATTGATTCATTTAATCTTTATAACAACCCTATGAGGCAGATAAATGCCCCTATTTTACACTTGGGGAAAATGAGATTCAGAGAGTTTAAATAACTTGCCCAGAGTCACAGAGGCAGCACAGCACACAGACCATGGACTTTAGCATCAAAGCCTGTGTGCTGTGCTGCCTCTCTGTGAAGACAGAGATGAGTAACACTCATCATGCAGCCTGGTTGTTAGCATAAATGGTGATGTGCATATAAGCATTTTGTAAACCAGAAAGGACTAAGGAAAGGTTAGTCATTATGAATAAGAACGCTTTTCTTTAATTGTGGAGAAATGTCAGGGTAGGCAGTTTCCTTATAATAAATTTCTATGGAATTTAAATGCTATTGTCACATCCTAATACTACTGATAAATTTCTTGAAATATTCTTTGAAGCAAGATGTGCATTTTGCCTCATTTAACAAATGAAACTAAGTGTAAATGTTGTCTCCTACTAGTTTAGCAATTCATGTTTTATAATTACTTCTTGATCGCTTGAATTGCTTTAACTAAGGATCATTTGTTGAAGTCAATTAGTGTTTTCTTTTATTAATATGCTAGTATTTGCATGAGAAGAATTCTTAAGTATTTTATTTGCTATAGTGTGGTATTTATTGCAGAGAACATCTGTTCCTTTTTGATGCCTAACCATTTCATTAATGAGATGATTTTAGGTATTCTTCATAAATTATCTTATTGGGTGTCTGAATTTCAAACATTTTTCAATACGACACTAAAATTCTGAATTGCAAAATTCTGGGTTCAGTTATCTATATTTGGTCTCTGACAACCAAAGTTAATATTTTCTTTGATAACTGTAATGCCACTTCACTTGATGAGGACTTTCATAGTCTACCTCCTTTTTCTTCTTCATCATCATCTTCATTTTCCTCTTCTTTTTTTCTTCTCTTCTTCCTATCCCCCTCCATGTCTTCTTCTGTAGCTCAACCTTTTGATAGCCTGTATTACAAAATCTCCTCTCTTATTTCTGGCCAAGGATAAAAAGAAAAATAAAATTCTTTTCACTTTTTTTCCATTTCCAATCTTTCTTCAGATGTTAGGTCAGATACCTTCTTCAAGTTTTGGGGTAAATAGCAGAATGAAATTCCCTCATCACCCAGTAGTGAATTAATGGTCAGGCTCCTTCCATTTGGTGCTTTGTCATGACAGGACCATTCACTTCAAAGTATTAATACTTTAGATATCATATTCACACGTTTCTAGTTGTCATTATGTAGACTGTTTCCTTGATTTAGATCATTCACCAAGATGGTTCTAATCATACAGTTTTGTTAAAACGAACAGAGCTGAAACCTCTCAAAAAGGAAAAAATCTTTCTCATAATAATAAAGCCACCATGATATTACTAAGAACAGAGGAGAGTCTTAAAGTATAATATCGTGCTCTCCTTATTCACACAGGTTCTTTGGAAATGTGAACCCATTTTTCAGTCCATTTGAGTGTTAGTTTAAATAATTGTACACATTATTTGCTCTATTTATGAAATGTCATCATAGATACGAGGGTCTATATTCCAGTTGTGTGGGGGAGCAAGACTCACTGGCTTTGACTAGGACTGCATTGTGCCTCTTTCTCCCTGACAACCACCATCACATTTGTGCCACCCTTCAGATCTGGGCCTTGAATGGTGAAGCTGAGAAGTATTCCTCACCCTTGAGAATGGAAAGAACAATGTTAAAAGGGACCAAAGTAGCAATTCTAAATGTTTTGGGGTAGGGCACTACTATTCCCTTAAGAATTTTCCACACTGTGGGAAAAATAATTGCTCCTAGAAGCTACTTGTTGTTGGATTGATGAATAATTTTAAGCGTTGCGCTGCAGTATGAAAGGAAGGTTCACCAAAAACAGATTTTGTTTATAAGAATAGATTATTATTTTAACCAACACAGAGTGTATGAAAATAACACTTGTTATGTGTCTGAAAACTGTAGTCATGGTTACTTTGACCATAAGAATATATTTTCTCTCCTCTTTATCCTGGAAAGAAATCAAAACATCTGTTTCTGAGATTTTAGGACAATAAATGGCATTAGTTTTTGTTCCAATTCAAGTATAAAGTATTTATATCAAGTGAGATAATTTCTTCAGTGAAGATGTATCTAAAAGGAATTTAATAATTCTCTTTGATTCCTCTGGGACTAGTTCTGCAAAGTCATTGGGAACAATAACTAGCCATCAAATAATAAGATCAGAATTATAGGTTTTATGGGTTTGATTACTGTTTATATCCATATATATAAATTATTTAACCAGCTTTTAAATACATATTGGGTACATGGCACAGTACCAGTGCTATGGAAGATACAAAATAAAAGAAAGGAAAAAATTATAATTGACCTGAAAGGCCTTGAACTCTAAGGAAATACAAGGTATTTCTAGAGTAGAACATTGAATTTACAATAATTTGTTCAGTTTGTATGTTAAGTGCAAAGACAATTCAAAGTAAGAAAATAAACATTTAGAGTCAGGGTGATCTCCAAAAAATCAGAGATTTTAAATCTATTTTGTTCAGAATATTGTTTCTCTGATTACCACAAAAATACATGTTCATTGAAGAAAATTTGAAAAAGAAATTGCCTATAAACACCCTGAAATAAACATTGTTTGCTTCAGTGAATTCAGCTAACACGTTCTCTTTTACCTGTAGCTATTTTGTACCTGGAACATTCTTCCCAACCCTCTTCATCTGGCTAATTCTTGCTCATCCTTCAGGGCCTTATTTTAAATGGCACTTGCCCTCAAAAAAGTTTTCACACCTCCTACATTAGGTCCTCTGCTGATACGCTCCTATTTAATCTCTGGGCTTCCTCTACATTCATGTAATATTTATGATTCTGGACTCTGTGGATGCTGGGAATACAGTGGCAAACATGATAAACAGGATCTCTACCATCATGGAGTTGGCAATTGTAATGGAGACAGATAAGAAACAAACAAAAAATGAATATATACATACAATTTTGTTGTAATTATATATAAATGTATATTCCTTACTAGACCACCAACTCCATAAGGTGAAGACCATGCTGTTTTGTTTAAAGAAGTTATATAGTAAATAAATGTGTATGTGTGTTTTAAATGAATGGACACTGAAGGCATGAACAAATAAGTTAACCTTTTTGTGCATTTTCTCATATTAATTTGTGTACATAAATGTATGGTCGGGCCACCCAGGATGGCTGTTCTCTTGTTCTCTGTACATCCCCTGCTCATCCAATCCCTGCCTCACCTGCACCCTACTCGCATGACTGACCTTCCTACATACTTGCCCCAGGCCCCAACTAATGATTGTTCTAGCTTTAGATCAGAACTCTCCACTCTGCTTAAAGGGGCATGCCCCTCTGCTGGTTTCCCTGGTAACTGATGAGCCAACCTGAAGTCAATTCCCGCATAACTTGTAACCTCCCCCTGCCCCTGTGAGAGAAGACTGCCGCCATGTCCTGCCAGCCACGTGCCACACACAGTGGGGTGTTGCTCCAGGACCTTGCTTCAGACGTGTAAGCTCCCCATCCATTAAATCCTTATGTCTCTGTTGCCGACTCTGGACTCTTTCTTCGGTCTTGAAGCTGGGCAAGTACAGGCCTTCCAGGCCTGCATGGTTAGCCCAATAATAAAATACAATTTTCATATATACTCAAAATTGGACTCTTTCTATGAATACATAGTATACTTTTTCCATTTAACATTATGTCCTATGTGATTAAATGTTTTAATGGTTGCATAATATTTAACTATAAGGATGTACTAGAATGATTTTTTTTTTTTTTTTTTTTTTGCGGTATGCGGGCCTCTCACTGCTGTGGCCTCTCCCGTTGCAGAGCACAGGCTCCGGACGCGCAGGCTCAGCGGCCATGGCTCACGGGCCCAGCCGCTCCGCGGCATGTGGGATCTTCCCGGACCGGGGCACGAACCCATGTCCCCTGCATCGGCAGGCAGATTCTCAACCACTGCGCCACCAGGGAAGCCCTAGAATGATTTTTAATCATCACCTATTGAGATTCTTATTTTCACTCTTTACCTGACTCAGAACTCACATTCATTTAGATTGCTGCCAGTAGCTTACTGTTACGAATTATGTTCTGATGAATACCTTTATGCATAAATCCTGTATCTTTAATTATATTTACTTGGAAATATTGAATCACCGGATAGAGGTTATTATCTTTTTAAGGCTTTTATATAGATTGCCAAGTTATATTCCAGAAAGGTAAGTTATAGTTTATTAAGGGACAATTTAGATAATTTCATTAGGTTTTTTCTTTTGTTGGCTTTTTTTAATCCAATAGCATTTCAATGAAGAGACTATGTAATGTAGGCTTGGATTGTTTTATTTTTCTTCCCTCCTACTCAACACTTTCCAGCAGCGTTTCAACTTCTCCTATCTTTTGAGGTTAGCCATCTGATTAAAATGATCTTTTAATATTAAAAATATTAATTTTGTTGTAAGATTTTTTTCTTTGTTTTTTTAAATTAATTTTTTTTGGAATTTCATTAGGTTTTGAAACTAGCAATGGATATGACCTAATCAAAAGGAGGCTGGCAGGTGCAAGGGCACTGAATGAGAAGTATCAACAATTAATTGTATCAACTAGAAATGCTTGTGTTATATTGTGTAGTGAAGAGGGATAGGGTTGGAACTCTTGGGACAGGTGAATGCTAGATGAGAGAATTTCAGTTTTTTTAAATAGATGTTTGGAAGCCACTGTAAGATTTTGAGAAGGAGAGGGATAAAACTGTTTCTGGAGGTAAACATGTCTTTACTCAGATTAGTAACTTGGTGACTTTAAGCAATGGAATTTACTACTTAAATTTCAGCTGTGTTTCACTCACTTTCCAAAGGGCTTAGGGAACCCAGATACCTTTCTGTTCTCTGTCGCATACCACTACAACTGTGGGAGATTTGTGGGAGGCTATTTCAAGTCTTCTCTACTCAGATACTTCTCTGAACCATTTTTTTTTAACATCTTTATTGGAGTATAATTGCTTTACAATGGTGTGTTAGTTTCTGCTTTACAACAAAGTGAATCAGTTATACATATACATTTTTAACCCACTGCATGGGCATACCATTCTGGACATAGCATTCCTCCCTCTCCCTCCCTTCCTCCCTCTCCCTCCCTTCCTTCCTCCTCCCCTCCCTTCCTTCCTTCCTTCCACTTTATTTATTAACAGCATGCATGATTCTATGAAAAGCAGGCTTGAAACTTGGTCATTCTGACTCTCAAGAGCAGTGTGTTCTGAGGACAGCTGCCTGTAGCTCTCTCTTGAACTCCACTGTTGTGTACACCTTGATGATGTTGTGGTACTGGCCTTCTGGCATCATGTGATCTGGCCCTTCCCTCTCAAAGGGGAATAGACTGGGGTCCCATTTGATGGCATCCACATGTAGCTCCCTGGGATGCAAGTTGCAGCCCCTGCAGAGCTTCCTGCTGGGACCAAGCATGGACCTGATGACATCCCTCTCCATCTTATGCTCTCACTGCGTATACAGGGAATACTTCTTCAGAAGCTGAGCTCTCATCTCATCTATTCCAAGAGGAGTTCCACCTGAGGCTGCTGTTTCGCTTTATCCAAGAACTCACAGGGGTAATAAAATCCTCAAAGGGAATTAGCTCCTGGCTAGGCTTTCCTCGTTTTCAAATGTTCCTTTGCTGCTTGGTCTTTTTAAAGATTTAAGTGCCTCTCTCACAGAGGTTCTGCTCTCATGGGAAAAAGTTCCCAGAAGGTCAACAATGAAGCTTTCTGGTAGGTGTCTCTAATCTATGTCTGCCAAATTCCCAAAGTGGCCATGTCCTTTAGGCTGCTTCCAGGCACATACCCCTTTGCAGTCAGGGCCCATGTGCCCCACACAGAGATCCAGACATAGCATTTCTTTAAAGACAGTTTAGAATGTCTCTTGTTTGTGCCAGGGAAAATGAGGAATAAATTTCACTGACTAGAGATTCCCCTAATCTTACCGGGAAATGGAAGGTATCATAATTGAGGGGGAATGGAAACATTCATTGGTTTAATATTTCCAAAATATTGTCTCTGTTACATTATTATTAGATGTGGCATTTAAGAAAGTTTATCATGGCACTAAACTCAAGTTGAGCTGAGCGTGAAGAGAGGCTGGAAGCAGGTCGTATACTCTGTGCTTACCTCCAGGAAACCATTTAATTAGAGTATGATATGCTGCCTCGTAAGAAAGTTCTAGAAAATCCAATATAACTTGTAATTTCTCTGGGGAAAATCCTCAAAATATAATTTTTTTTTAACTGAGAGTGCACCTGAAGTATTATCTTTATGTATAAAAGATTAAATTTTTTTCTCTAAACACAAATTTCTGGCAGCACTCTATTAATCATCATAAACTTTCTCCCAGAGTTCAAAAATCCTTTTAGAAAGAGGGGAGAAAATGAATATTTTTCCTCTGTAGAATGTAAATGAATTTTTGGTGTAAGTCATGTGGATCTATATAAAATAAACAGGCAGTTTATTAATTCTAAGTGTTTTTTAGCTCAAAGCATTTTTATGTGCATTGTAATTTGTCTTGAAGACTCAGTGGTGTTGTACTGTTCTTTTTTCTATTTCCAGAACTGAAACTTAGATACTTGTTCTTTTCTATTAACTTTGCATTGTTTCATTATATTTACCCTTAATATTTCAAGATTTTCTTCACAATAGAAAGGATAGGCAATACATTATAATATCTAACCCAGTGTGCCTTGTACACTTAACGCTGAAGATCTATTTAGTTCTCATCACTCCCTCTCCTCCTTTGGTGCCTATAACACATTAATCTTTTGGTTCTTTCCTTTACTGCTTGACTGGATGACTTCTCTTTATCCTTTCAGTCCCTGAATGTTGATATTCACCACAATTGTATACCATGGATTCAACTATTTTCTACCTAAATATTTTTCCTGAGCTACAGATCCATTTAAAACTACTTACTGTATCAGCATCTTGGTCTGAATGCATCAGAAGTGCCTCATGTTGCAACATATCCAAATGTGAAAGTTCTTACATTTTCCTCTAAATTGCCTTGAAGCATCGTCATCCACCCTTAAGAAGCTGGAACATTTAGCATTTTCTGTGATCTGCTCTTTTCATTGCCATTGCACTAATTTAGGACTCATTTTCTCTTTACTGAGGTCACAAATTTAGAAAAGATCTTATTATAATACACAAGTTTGATTCACTAAAATAAAAAAATAAAGACTGAACACTATATAAAAGGTTAGAGATGACATATTATACATCTTAATGAGCAATGATGAGCATTGTAAAATTATTGCATTTGTAATCACTTGATCATTAGAAACTTCTTAGACTTTCTATTTCCCTCAGTTTCAGTGTCATGGCTGTACATTGATATGCTTTTTCGTAGATATATTCATACTGAGAGGTCTTTTTCAGTATGTGCTCCTGTGTCAGATTCTGATGTTATGACATGTGATTATTGACTTCTACCACCTCAGTGTCAATGTGATCCTCGTGAAATTATCTTACAGTATATTGGAAGCATACTGTATGTATGTACCAGCAGCCTCTCTTCTTATAATACAAAGAGTAGTAAGATCTGATGCAATAGCTTCTTTACCTGCTCTGTTTTTGTTTTATCTCCTTTTTGTATTGCTAGGTAAAATATCTAGGTAGAAAAATCTAGATATCCTTTTTGTATTGCTGTCCCTTGCTCCCACTTTTTCTAATTATTCTCATCAGTAAAAACTTAGAGTACAATCAACATCCTTTTAGTAGCAAAAAGGATATATATAATACATTTTAATACAATGGGTTTTTACATAAAAGGATTTGAATTTGGGAATGCATTACTGTATTTCATAGGGCTTTGTGTTGTTAACCCAATTTTCATATGCTTATGCTCATGACATTATAAAATTAAGGTGCTGGTACCCTTTTCTGGATAAATTGTTAAATGCCTAATTCCTCCCTCTATTCTTTCTGTTTCCTTCCTTTTCTGCCCGCCTTTTTAAATTGTTACTTCTGGCAGGTGCATATTTTCCAAAATGAACACTGTTGTGAAAAAAAAAAGAGTCTCTGGGTTCTTTAAGAGCAGGAGGATGCACTTCATTTTAGTTTCTTCAGAGAAGGGGATCTCAAGAGGTCAATGCAAACATTGGCAGGTACATTTTAAATAGTCAGATACATATGAGGGAGCAGATGTGCGCAAATGTTGCCCTGAAGAAATGGTATTAGTGATGTATACCTGGATCTATGTCTGTACTTTGTTTCCTCAACTGAAGTTAAAATACCTGGGACCCCACAATATTTTTGTTGTCTATCCTACCACATGGGGATATAGTATTGTGAAAGGAGATTCATAAATATTTGTTGATCCATGATCTAACCTTGCCTGGGTGTTTTATACAATGCCACATATCCTGAAGAAACAACTTGGCATTAACTGGGAAAAAAAGCCCAGCATTTATTTATTGCTTATCTGTGATTTACATAATTTTCCAATTTTACTTCACAGTCATTTATTCATTAATGACTAAATGGAGTAATTCTAATGGGGAAAAAACAGGACTGATCATAAAATAGTGTTAATAATTTATTGGAAATCTAAAGAAGCTATGTATAATATGTTTCAAATCAGTACCATTCATTAACTTTTTTTTTTTTTTTTTTTTTTTTTTTTGTGGTATGCGGGCCTCTCACTGTTGTGGCCTCTCCCTTTGCGGAGCACAGGCTCCGGACGCGCAGGCTCAGCGGCCATGGCTCACGGGCCCAGCCGCTCCGCGGCATGTGGGATCCTCCCAGACCGGGGCACGAACCCGGTTCCCCTGCATTGGCAGGCGGACGCGCAACCACTGCGCCACCAGGGAAGCCCCCATTCATTAACTTTTAGCCACTGTATTATGTACAGCACCTAGCCCACTGAGAATATTAAATGTTTATAATTAATTATAGTAATTCCCCTTTCCCATTCTAGTCTCAAGATCTACTTTGAGAAAAGAAATGGCAGTTTATATACTTCCATTTATATTTGTTGTGTTCCTTTAGATTTTTCATTAGATACCAAGAATCAGTTGTTTTGTTTCCTTCTTACAATAAAACAAAAACAAAAACAAAAAACCTCTTACATTTTGGTTTCAGTGATTAACTTTGGTGTTCCCAGAGTAATGTAGTGCATATATAACAGAAAAATTAATGGTATAATCTTCTGGGAGTATACCTATGTGTGCTGTGTCTCTTCCTCCATCTTTAAGTCTTAGAGCACTTGGTTCCTGACAAAGCACTGTATTTGGTAGTGGTACAAGAAGCATTTCTCATTTCTGAAACTAGATGCGTTCCTGCAAAGCCTTATGTAAAAGTATATGTTAAATATAATGAAGGGGGGTAAATATTTCAGGAAAATGCAGAGTGAAATATTTTGTGAAATACAGCCATCTTCACTTTTTTGAAAATAAATATCAAACATTAATTTTGGTGCCTGACACTTTATTTCTTGTTCTTGTATTGACATGTAATTTATAAATAAATTAAATTAATCAATTATAGTTATACAATTTGTTGAGTTTTGACAAGTGTATACTATATTTAAACTACCACCACAATCAGGATATAGATTTCCATTATCTGAAAAAGTTCCCTTATGTACATTTGCAATCAGTCCCGTCCATACCCAGGCCCCAAGCATTCTTTGATCTGTTTGCTTACTCTATAGTTATGCATTTTCTAGATGTTCATATTAATACAGTCAAGTAGTATGCATTCTCGTGTCTTGGCTTTATTCACTCAGCATAATGTTTTTGAAATTCATCTGTGTATCAGTTGTTTTTTCTTTTTATTGCTGAGTAACATTGCTTTTTATGGATATAGCAAAATTTGTTTTTGTGTGGACATAAGTTTTCAACTCCTTAGGTAAATACCAAGGAGCATGATTGCTGGATTATGTGGTAGGGATATATTTAATTTTATAAGAAACCATCCAGTTGTCTTCCAAAGTATCTGTACCATTTTTCATTCCCACCAGCAACGAATGAGAATTCCTGTTGTTTCACATTCTCCCCAGCATTTGATGTCATCAGTCTTCTGGATTTTGGCCATTCTAGGTGTGTAGTGGTATCTCATTTTTAATTTTAATAAAGTTAGCTTATCAATTCTTTTTTTCATGGATTATGCCTTTGGTGTTGTTTCTAAACAGTCACCACCAAACCTAAGGTCATCTAGATTCTCTCCTATGTTATCTTCGAGGAGTTTTATAGTTTTGCAGTTTATATTTAAGTCTATGATCTTTTTTTTTTTTTGATGTGGACCATTTTTAAAGTCTTTATTGAATTTGTTACAATATTGCTTCTGTTTTATGTTTTTTGGTTTTTTGGCCACGAGGCATGTGGGATCTTAGCTCCCTGACCAGGGATCGAAGCTACACCCCTTGCATTGGAAGGTGAAGTCTTAACCACTGGACCGCCAGGGAAGTACCATGTGATGTATTTTGAGTTAATTTTTGTGACGAGTGTAAAGTCTGTGTCTAGATTCTTTTTTTGTTGTTGTTCATTTGTTTCAGCACCATTTGTGAAGAGACTATCTTTGACCCATTATATTGCCTTTGCTCCTTTGTCAAGGATCGGTCAACTGTATTTATGTGGGTCTATTTCTGGACTCTCTGTTCTGTTACATTGATCTATGTGTCTGTTCTTTCACCAATACCATCCTGTCTTGATTACTGTAGATTTATAATAATAGTTCTTAATTGCTAATATAAATGGTATTGTGTTTTTAATTTCAAACTCCACTGTTCATTGCTGGTATGTTAGGAAAGCAATTAATTTTTGTATATTAACTTTGTATCTTGCAACCTTGCTGTAACCACTTAGTTCCAGGAGTTTTTGGTTGATTCTTTTGGACTTTCTACATAGGCAGTCATGTCATCTGCAAATAAAGACAATTTTAATTCTTTCTTCCCAATCTATATATGTTTCATTTCCTTTTCTCTCCCAGTGGCATTAGGAAGGATTCCAGTACAATGAAAAGTGGGGTATGAGGGTTATTCTTGTCTTGTTCCTTATCTTAGTGGGAAAGCTTTGAGTTTTTCAGCATTAAATATTTTAGCTGTAGGTTTTTTGTAGTTTTTTTTTATTGATTTGAGGAAGTTTCTCTCTATTCCTAGTTTACTGAGAGCTTTTATCATGAGTGGTTGTGAATTTTGTTAAATACTTTCCTGCATCTATTCACATGATCATGTGATTTTTCTTCTTTAGTCTGTTAGTGTGATGGATTACATTAATTGATTTTTGAATGTTGAACCAGCCTTGCGTACCTGGAATAAATCCCACTTGGTTGTAGTATATAATTCTTTTTCATATTGTTGCATTTGATTTTCTAATATTTTGTTGAGGAGTTTTGCATCTATGTTCATGAGACTATTGGTCTTAGTTTCTTTCTTTTGCAATATTTTTGTCTGGTTTTGATGTTAGGGTAATGCTGGCCTCAATGAACAAATTAGACATATTCCCTCTGCTTCTGTCTTTTGAAAGAGATTGTAGAAAATTGGTATAACTTCTTCCTTAAATGTTTGGTGGAATTTACCAGTGAACACATCTGGGCCTAGTGCTTTCTGTTTTGGAAGATTATTAATAATTAATTCAATTTCTTAATAGATAAAAGTCTATTCAGGAAATTTGTGGCATGGACTCTAAAGAGACTAGGAGCATCTGTTGGAGCCCAGAAGTGGAGGGATGATAAACTTGAGTGTTCCTCTTTAGTTTCTTCAATTGCAGGGAAGGCAGTGGTTTCTGACTCAGGAAAACAAACTCAGCAACATGTGGAACGATATTGAGCTGCTAACAATGATACAGGAAGTGGGTACCTAAGTGTTGGTTCAAGAAAAGAACATGGAACTGCTTTATATCAAGTAGATTTACTAGCAAACATCTCCTCCGGAAAGTTACTGAAGTGGATGTGGTTGGCCTGTGTCAAGAAGGAAAGTTTCTTTTGGTTGGGGAGAGAAGTGGCAACTTAAATAACAAACATTACTCACCAACGCTTTTGTTCAGAAAGCTAACAATGAAAATCAGTGTACTTACCGAATCTTGTTATTGGGGAAGATAGTTCAAATGAAGGTAGCTTTTATATGTTGCTTCTTACAAACAATGGATTTTCTTGTATTACAAACCTTCAGCTTGTAAAAATTCAACAAGCAATTGAAAAGGTAGACTTCCATATGGCAAAAAGTTACAAGGACAAATCAAGTCCAGTTTTATTTCTACTGAAAATTATCATACCCTTGGTTGTCTCAGTCTTGTGGCTGGTGATTTAGCAAGCGAAATCCCTGTGATAATTGGGGGAACTGGTAATTGTGCATTCTCAAAATGGGCACCAGATTCTTCTAGGAAAGGGATGACCTAAGTTAAGAGTGTTATTGATGCAGAGATTGTTGAAGGTGCAAAGAAGTTCCAGCTGATAGACAATCTACTTTTTGTTTTTGATACCAATAATGTGCTGAGCTTATGGGATATTTACATCCTAACTCCCATATGGAACTGGCCCTCCCTTCACATAGCAGAGTTTCTTCTCACCACAGAAGAAGATTAGCCTTCGTCAGTCATGTGGCAAGGGATTACAAATCTCACATTAGTAGCTCTGACAACTACTACTACTAACAAGATGAGAAACCTCGTGGTCTATTCATTACCTATGATGGAAATACTGTATTCTTTGGAAGTATCTAGTGTTTCTTCTTTGGTCCAAACAGGAATTAGCACAGTTACCATATACCTTCTGAAAGGAATTTGCAAAAATTATCCAAAACCATCTGAAGACTCAGTCTCTGTTTTAGTACTCAGATGTCTTACAGAAGCTTTACCAGAAAAGAGACTGAGTGGGTTACTTCACAAACACAGATTTGCTGAAGCCGAGAGCTTTGCCATTCAGTTTGGACTAGATGTTTAGCTTGTTTACAAAGTAAAATCAAATGACATATTAGAGAAATTAGATTTGAGTTCTCTGGACACCAGTGAGCAGGCCAAATGGCAAAAACTTGTAGATGAAGCTAAGGAAAATCTGCATAAAATCCAGGACGATGAACTTGTGGTGAATTACTGCTTGGAGACTCAATGGATAACCTATGAAACTACCCAGGAAATGCTAATTATGCCAAAACCAGACTTTTGAAGAAAGAAGATAAAACTGTTCCTGTCTCTTCTGATGGCTTAAGAGAGGTACTGAGGGCTCATGCAAAGTTGACTACTTTTTACGGAGCATTTGGACCAGAAAAATTCAGTGGTAACTCTTGGATTGAATTTCTTTCTTTTTTTTTTTTTTTTTTATTCCCGTCCTACCCCTAGTCTCTTCATGACATTTTTTTTTTCTTAGATTCCATATATATGTGTTAGCATACGGTATTTGTTTTTCTCCTTCTGACTTACTTCACTCTGTATGACAGACTCCAGGTCCATCCACCTCACTACAAATAACTCAATTTCGTTTCTTTTTATGGCTGAGTAATATTCCATTGTATATATGTGCCACATCTTCTTGAACCATTCATCTGTTGATGGACACTTAGCTTGATTCTGTGTCCTGACTATTGTAAATATAGCTCCAGTGAACATTACGGTACATGACTCTTTTTGAATTATGGTTTTCTCAGGGCATATGCCCAGTAGTGGGATTGCTGG
>NC_041219.1:32804344-32804988 GCF_002837175.3 Physeter macrocephalus | reverse complement strand
TGGCTAATGGTTTATCAATTTTGTTTATCTTCTCAAAGAACCAGCTTTTAGTTTTATTGATCTTTGCTATCATTTCCTTCATTTCATTTTCATTTATATCTGATCTGATCTTTATGATTTCTTTCCTTCTTCTTAATTTGGGGTTTTTTGTTCTTCTTTCTCTATTTGCCTTAGGTTCAAAGTTAGGTTGTTTATTCGAGATGTTTCCTGTTTCATAAGGTAGGATTGTATTGCTGTAAACTTCCCTCTTAGAACGGCTTTTGCTGCATCCCATAGGTTTTGGGTCGTCGTGTCTCCACTGTCATTTGTTTCTAAGTATTTTTTGATTTCCTCTTTGATTTCTTCAGTGATCATTTCGTTATTAAGTAGTGTATTGTTTAGCCTCCATGTGTTTTTATTTTATACAGATCTTTTCCTGTAATTGATATCTAGTCTCATAGCGTTGTGGTCGGAAAAGATACTTGATACAATTTCAGTTTTCTTAAATTTACCAAGGCTAGATTTGTGACCCAAGATATGATCTATCCTGGAGAATGTTCCATAAGCACTTGAGAAAAATGTGTATTCTGTTGTTTTAGGATGGAATGTCCTATAAATATCAATTAAGTCCATCTTGTTTAATGTATCATTTAAAACTTGTGTTT